>NC_068358.1:16807045-17072045 GCF_020536995.1 Dreissena polymorpha | reverse complement strand
TGGACTTATGGTCCGATATTGCTCAGAGAGTTTGGGTTGGGTCCTCATTGATAAAAAAAACCTGTGCAAGTTTTGGAACAATCGGATGACAATTTTGGACTTCGAACAACGATTTCAAAATTTCTCGAATTCTAAGGATTCCGAAGATAACTATGGACGTAATGGTCGGCGACTGCTAAAGGGCCCATACCACCTGGATAGTAGTAATACGTGTCGCGCTTCGCGCTCTATATGTGGTTCTTAAAAAAAAACTCCGAGGAGTGCTTGACTCTAGGGAAACGGTTTGCTGGGACACAGCTCCTCCTTGATAAGCGGCTGCTTCGTTTATCGCAACTCATTGTTACACTGTATAATACGTGTCGCGCTTCGCGCTGTATATGTGGTAGGGATAGTACTTAGAGCCTATGATAGACAACCATAATAATACATGGATAATAGATGTGTTGTTTGCATTTATTTGTTAATTAAAAACACGTGTATTTTTTATAAGATATTTAAGTGATGTAAGAAATTTTAATTAACGTTTTCACCACGCGGCATCCATTATTTTTAATATAAATCTCCAATTGTAGTAAATGGATTTTAAAAGGTCTACATAAAATGAAGCTTTATTATATATATTAACCCGACTGAAAAAAATTGTCGGCCGCCGAACTGTTCCGTTCGTGCCGGAACCTGGTATTGAACCGGGGGCATTTAGATGATTGTTGCGTAAACAACTTCAGTCAACTTCCAACTGAGCTATTCCGGCTGACATAATTTATGTACTGATATTTGGTGAAGTTGTGCAAAGCGATCGTTATTATATGTCTATTAATTAACTAATACATTGTACGTTTTCGTACCACTACGCCTTCCAAAAAACTTGCTTGCGCGATAGATCGTCAAATATCGTACTACACTGATTCTCCACTAAATAAGCAAATTAGAAAAACCACAAAATAGATATATTTTGATTATGTTTTGTTTTTATACAAAACCAGAAAGTTTCGCGTATTTACCCAGTCTCTGTTATCTTTACCCTTTGATCAGTTGTGGATCAGTTATTTATTAAAACAATTAGCTTGGCATTATTGGCAATAAATGTTGTAATAAATGTAAAATGCACAAATGCAGTAATAATTTACACTAATTTACACACAAAAAATCACCACTATGCAAGATATTCTTAAAACAAAAATATATACATTGATCCGTAAAATAACTTCTCCTCCAATAAGCGAAAAAAATCATACTAGTCGCCGCTCTCCAGAGCGACGCCAATAAAAAATGATGTTGGCCATAAATCACATATAAAAGAATCGCATCAACACCTGCTCTAAAGGATAATAAAATATTACGCAATTTTTCTATTGTTGAAATAGGTAAACTGTTATATACATGATTGCAAAGCGCGATGATTGGATAATATTTAAGAAAAAAAAATAATTTGAATTACACGTATGATCAAAAGTCTGTATGCATATTCACTTAGTTAAACAATATTGATTATAAATAATTATGATTATCCAACAGATGTCAACGAGTGCCTTGCGAAACCTTGCAAAAACGGTGGGACCTGTGAGAACTTGTTCGGTGGCTACAAGTGCGCATGCGCGGGCACGTGGGTGGGGCGACACTGTGACGTAGACGCTAGTAAGTAAAATACCTATATATAAACTTATCTGCTATCTCCCGTAAAGCAACGTCTTCGGAAGGCCTCATGGGAAATTACCGTTGCACTCTATACAAATCTTCTACGCATGAAAAATTTCACAACAAAATTATAATCCCAGGAACGCCTCAGAGAGATGATTATCCAGTATCCCGATTATCCCGGTAACACGTTTTCCGATTGAAAATGACTCTAGCGAACCCCAAAGAACTCGAATCAAATTAGACAACAATACATTGAGGCATATTTACAAAATGATCTTAATTCATATAACCAAATTCCTCTATGTGCAGAATCAGTACATATTTTTTGTTAATTAAAAGTGAAATACGGTCAAATTAAGCAGGTCCCTGATTTTGCATTTTCATGACGCTTTGATAAAAGTTATTTTGTTTATTTGAAAATAGTGTCGTCAAAACGTTAACGTCCACACAATAATTCATATTTCTTTTATACCTAATAATAAAATATGACATTTCTGCAGTGAAATAACAGCAGTGAAAATAAACAAATTGTTATTTGCACCGGTAAAAATAACAAATTTTCGGAACTACTTTTTCTTTTTTTCAGATTATCATAAATAATTTTATACATATTTTCTATGATCACGAGTGAATTAAATCGACATTCTACCGAATCCAACAAATTTTCTTGTTATTTTATGATTTCTCACCGTTTGATTACATAGTAAAAGAGTTTAACTGGAGAATTTCGCTGGTATAATGACGTAAATTCGTCACACTAACGACGTCATTTTGTGTTTTGAAATGTATTGAGGCACGTCACGGGAGAAAGGGTAACTTTTCAGCGAAAGGGAAACAGCTGTTAATTATTTTCTTGAAGAGGGGGCATAAAAGAAACAGAACATTTGTTCATGTCAGTGTAACATCGTTTGTTATTTCACTCGTGATCATAGAAAAATAATACTTTCAGTGAAATAACAAACGATCTTACACTGACATGAACAAATATCCTCTATATTATATTTAATTATATATATATTTGTTCAGGCTCTAACGTTGCCGTCGGGAAGCTCTCATCGCAAACGGACACGGCTTATGGTCGCCTGGCGGCGTTCGGTAACGATGGCAACAAGACCACGTGCACGAAAACAACGTCATCAGATGCATCATGGGAGGTGGATCTTGGTGGAGTATTCCAAATAGAGAGCGTTATCGTGCGTGGAATGGGTACGCGATGCTGGATAATTTAGCATTTGTGTTTTCAAAAGTAAAACGCTTCATAGTGTGCATTTTTGGTATTTTATTTCAACAGTTCATTACATTAAAACATTAGAGACGTCATAGAAATTTCCGCATTGTAGCTCTCATTCGCGGATGAATCAACACTTGATTAAATCACTGTGCTCGGGTATCAACTTTACAATGGTTAAAACGATTAGACCTAAACTAAACGTGATATTGGATGCGGCATTCCATGAGTAAAATTATCGATAGGTGTCTAAGATTTATTATGCATGGCAACAGTTGATTATTTCCAGTTGGACTGAAAACAGCGTGATGGATTTTAATCGCATATTCGATAAAAAGACTTGACACGACATAAATAAACATCATTAACTAAAATCTACCAGACATATGCAAAGAACGTTATGATATGTGTTTTTCTTTAGAATTGTTTTATTTAACACCATTACTTTGCTGCATTATTCTATGTAGCAGTTGTGCTATTATTACAGAGGAAGGGCAGTGGGTCTCTAAGGTGATATCGTATTCGTCGCAGTATGGGACCTACTCGTAAGTATCGGCAGTTTGAATATTCATTAACTCGAGCAATTGTGTGCGAGCCGAAGAAGTTATTTGTATGGCTTCTATGGCGACAGGGCATTAAATGGCACTATCATTGGAACCAATTGTGCACTACACCTGAACATATTGTAAAAGCATACAATAACAATATGTACTTTAATGTGTTATTTCTACATCATATTACCGGTGACGAAATTAGAAGTTTACGCACTTGTGAATATTCAAGTGCATGCTATTTAAATTATCATGTTGGTGTGCTTGTGATTTTTTATGCATACCATGTATGCTAGAGCAATATTTCAGCATAATATTTGCTGCAAAATTTGGGACTGTCATGTTCGACTTAACGTTGTAACATTTACGAAAAACGAAAAACAGTAGTTGACACATTTAACATGGATTGCTGATCATCCTCGGTAGAGAGGAACCGTTCATCTGTTTTAATAATCACCCTTCCCGAATCATTTGCATTATATGGGCATCGCTCTTTAAAAAAAACGGGCTTAATGCATGTGCGTAAGTGGTCCTTCCAGATTGGCCTGCAGTTCGCACAGGCTTAAAAGGGACGACACTCTCCGTTTTAATGGAATTTGCGTTAAAAGGAAGTCTCTTCTAAACGAAATGAGGTCCTTGCGGAAAGTGTCGTCCCTGATTAGCCAGTGAGCGATGCACAGGCTAATATTGGACGAAACGTTCACGCACATGCATGAAACTCAATTTTCCCAGACTTCGGCTCATCTATTGTTATTCGTATTTCAGGTATAGTGCGAAGGAAATCCTGGGTGTTCCAAATGTATACCCCACCTACTATGACGATGCGAGAGCCTGGGCCCCCTCTGTCTTCGACGCCAACCAGTTCTTAGAGGTGAGCCTGGGCCTCCTATGTCATCGACGCCAACCAGTTCTTAGAGGTTGCAAACTAACACTGGTATTGAGCAACTATCATGTCCTCCCTGGGCCCCCTATGTCATCGACGCCAACCAGTTCTTAGAGGTGGGCCTGGGCCCCCTAAGTCATCGACGCCAACCAGTTCTTAGAGGTGGGCCTGGGCCCCCTATGTCATCGACGCCAACCAGTTCTTAGAGGTTGCGAACTTACACTGTTATTGAGCAACTTTCATGTCCTCCCTGGGCCCCCTATGTCATCGACGCCAACCAGTTCTCAGAGGTTGCGAACTAACACTGTTATTGAGCAACTATCATGTCCTCCCTGGGCCCCCTATGTCATCGACGCCAACCAGTTCTTAAAGGTTGCGAACTTACACTGTTATTGAGCAACTATCATGTCCTCCCTGGGCCCCCTATGTCATCGACGCCAACCAGTTCTTAGAGGTTACAAACTTACTTTGTTATTAACCAACTATCATGTCCTCCCTGGGCCCCCTATGTCATCGACGCCAACCAGTTCTTAGAGGTTGAGAACTTACACTGTTATTGAGCAACTATCATGTCCTCTATGGGCCCCCTATGTCATCGACGCCAACCAGTTCTTAGAGGTTGCGAACTTACACTGTTATTGAACAACTATGATGTCCTCCTCTTCTTTAGATTCAAAGATCATTTTTTTAAGTGTTAAGGTCATAGAATAATACCATAATAGCTTGGAAATGTGAGTTATTTTAATAAATCGTCGCATAAAAGCAACGCTTTGTCTGCATTGTACTTGTCCATTGACACAAAACTGGCTATTTGAAAATATTAGTGTGTCTATCTTTAATTTTTAAAGAAATGTATAATTCAGTGCTTTGATACTCGTAATACACGTCCGATCGTGTAGTTTTGGTGTTCAGTTTCAGTTCGCCACTCCCGTCCACGTTACAAAAGTTGACGTCTACGAGACTTTCAATGCTGGCGGTGTCAAGGCCATTAAGTGCCTCGATGTCTCAGGCATTTGGATAACGCTATGGTCGACGTCTCAAGTATCCGCTATTAAGTCTGCGAGGATATTTAGTCCATCGTTTACGGTAAAAGAACGAACAGATAATTTAGGTTTAGTAACTTCAAACTTCTTAACCGGTTTAAACCCGCAATTATTTGCATGGCCCGTGAACCTAGACATAACCATGCTAATGTGCTCTGTCGTACTGTTTGTATTGTCTTGTATCTTACGTACGGGAAATTAGAAATTTGCATTAAATAAAATACTAGCTTTCACTAATTTCTCTTCTAGTAGTGGAATGTGAGTTTCATTGTTCTGTTATATGTCGTTATAGACGTGTAGATAATTTGGAGACTTCATTACTTATAATTGAAGTATCGGAAGGAACACATTAAAGTATATCACAACTAACACAACCTCAATATTACGTGACGTCATTGTGAGGACGCCACGTGGAGGACATTCGTGTGTAACGGACGCTGGTTTCAATATACTACATAATCGAGTCATGAAGGCTGTACTCTCTAAACAAATCATCATATTTTACTTAAAGGCATGTTAAACACTTAGAGTGTTGTTCTGGTTTTATCTTTTGGAGATATTAATAGATCTTTACTTCTTATTCCCTGAGATATTATAAAGTAAGAGACTATAGTACGACATTGCACTGAAAAAAGTTACTCTCCACAACAAAACGGCCGGAAAAAGAAGGTGCAAAAACAGTTGAATTTGATTTGTGTAAAGTTCTTTCTTCGTTTGTGTTCTTTGTGTACATGACATGTCTTTTTATTTTTCTTTAATCGATCGATTCAGCTTAAAATGCCCTTTAAGTAAAGATATGGTTATTGGGATCTCTATGTACAAATTGTTGCATTTTTCCCGCTTGAATGTGTTGCTTTTACATTGAATTATATGGGGCAAATATTTAGTGTAATGTTACTTGTACGCATAACATAAGGCGACTATACAGTAAGAGCGATGAATTCAGTCGCCATGCGCAAGAATATCTATCTCGCTTCGCTTTTTCTTTGTCATCGATTACGTCAGTGCGTTCCGCACGCTGTGAAACCTTCCAGGATTACCTCAAAATAATTGTTGCAGTGCTTTCTAAAAACGCTTTTTAAGTAAATAAACAGAAAGTTCCTTCTCCTCCGGTATACATATTAAACGTGGTTTCATTTTCAGTCTACAATTTCTTGTTTCTCGAACCACATTCGGCTGGATATCGACTGCACCATGGCAAAAACCTATGTGGAGATAGACGCTGTGAGGCTGCACGGCTCCCAGGGTGAGTGCGAGAATTGTCATGTTAACAAATAACTGAAATGTATATGATTTAGTACACGCTCTATGTAATGATGTATTTTAATGACATATATGATTTCTTTGTACTTTCAGATAAACAGCATCATACGAGTGAAATGGTTTTATTGCGTTCTGTACTGAAACTATGTCAATCGGTTCATCTAAGAATTCAAAATTTACCTCTGACTCATCGGATAGCTATTACCCCGGCAAGCAACAACGTAAAACACACAAAACGCAATACACAGCCGACATGCATAATTTTTACAAAAACATGTTGATTTTTTTATCAAACTTAAGAATGTAGAGTATGAATTTTGGTACTTCGTCATACGTATACGTTCTTTACCATTTGCGTTTCTAGAATATGAAAACATGCTCAGTCAAAGCGAAATTGTATCATAGTCTTTCAAGTCAATTCTTCAGATTAAGTGCTTAAAAATGCAACTAATCCATAACAACCTCAACTTCTGTATCACCGTAGGAGAAGAAACAAGATATAGCTGTGATTTCGCATGTAAGAGTTATGGGAGCCTCGCTCTGGGAAAACATGCATGTGTGTAAAGTGTCGTCCCAGATAAGCATGTGCAGTAAACACAGGCTAATCATGAACGACACTTTACGCTTTTATATTCTGCATTTTAAGACTGTCTCTTTAAATCAAAATTCTATTCCTGGTGGAAAGTGTCGTTCCTGTTTAGCTTGTGCGCGCTGCACAGCCTGGTCTGGGACGACACTTAACGCACATGCATTATGCACTATTTTCTCATAGAGAGACCCAATTGTAATATGATCACCATTTCCTCTTTCAGACAGCCCTCTGAAGAACGTGCAGGTATGGCTAGGCCCGTCCCCCGACCTGTATTCTCTGGCAGGCTTCCGCGAAGGCATTCTTGCCGGCGACGCTGAAATCCAGGTGTCTGGCTTCAACGCTGTCCGATACTTGAAGGTGAAAATGAACCCTTCACAGAACCCGCTCCAACTATGCGATGTGTTGGCCCTTGGATTTCAGCACTGTAAGTATAGTACTATTTTCCGCATTCGTATTTATGAAAAATAGTACTCTGACGGCATTGCATCAGTTCGCTTTTGCGTACAACCGAGGAAACAGTAATAACGCTGTTTGGTTTAAACCTGACTTCGGTTTTCAAAATCAAAATGCGTCCTTATTTTGGTCAAGCCCACAATTCGTGTAAGACGTACATAAACATAGTGAATCAAAACGCGTCTTGTACATTCACATTTAGACAGTTGTCATAGTCACCATTATCATCGTCGTTGTCATCATCGAAATCCCCATCATCGTTATAATTATCATTACCAACTTCACCTTCGTCATATCATATTTTCAGCGTTATTATCATCACCTTCATTATTGACATCAACATAATCAGCAGCATAGTTTTCTCATCACCAGAATAACAATATTACTAGTAACCCAATACCCATTCGTTTGGATATGGAAATAGCAGGATTACTAATGTATGGTTACTTAATTAAAGCCTTCACACATGGGACTAATAAACACATAATTTTGAGGTATACATCGATTTTATATGTTGATAATGTTTATAACGTTATTCTATCCTGATGAATAAGATAATTGTGACGATACAAATCATGATGATGAAAAATACAGAGATAATGGCGATGATGGTAGAATGGTGATGTTTTGTCGTTGATGATGATGATGGTGATGATAATGGTAATGTTCTGCGGCTGATGATAATGAGGTGAGGATGATAATGATCAGGATGTCGCTGTCGCTGTAGGAACTACTGTTTGAAGAAGAAAACCTACGCAATTATTCAAAGAAAAAACACGATATAAAAATCTATCCTTTGAACCGTTTTATCGGTCCACTAGTAGTGCCTTTCATGCGATTTTCCTTCCAAACAAAATAACGTACTTTTTATTATTTTCGGCGAATAAAGCTGAGTATGTGTTAAAATGTATCTTTGCAAAGCCCAGATCAGTAAATTGATGATAATATACCCTTCAGATTGTGCGGCGGCGCCCTGTCAGAACGGTGGCACGTGTTCAAACCAGCAGAACGGTTACACGTGCGCGTGTACGCAGGGCTGGACCGGTCCGAAATGTGATCAAGGTGGGATGAACTATGTGAACCTCGTTCTAGGAAACCTGGACTTAAGGCATGTTCGTAAAGTATCGTCCCAAATTAGCCTGTGCATATCGCACAGGCTAATCAGGGACAACACTATCTGCTTGTGTGGTATTATTCTTTTAAAAGAAGTCACGTCTCGCTAAAATCCAATTTAGGCGGAATGTGTCATCCCTGCATTAAGCCCAGTTTCCAAGAACAATGCGCATATCATATTGGTAAGGAAGGTATCTTTTATATGCTGGTCTGCAACAGCAAAACATGTGGTAGTATATTATGTTATATTTTACAGCGCATCGTCAACACTATTATGCTAATCATCATTGCAACCATTATAATCGATATGATGTAATAATTATTAAAATCATAATCATCGTTATCGTCGTCGCAAATGACGCCGTCTTCGATTTTTTGGCATAATATTAATGAAACTACAACACCAACAACAAATGCAACAACATCAACTACTACTACTACTACTACTACTACTACTACTACTACTACTACTTCTACTACTACTACTACTACTACTACTACTACTACTGCTACTACTACTACTACTACTACTACTACTACTACTACTACTACTACTACTACTACTACTACTACTACTACTACTACTACTACTACTACTACTACTACTACTACTACTACTACTACTAGTACTACTACTACTACTACTACTACTACGACTACTACATTTTTAAATAATAATAATTTAAATAATAATAATTAATATAGTCATTATTATAAATATTCAAATCTTTATTTTTAAGATGTCAACGAATGCGCTATCAACCCTTGCAAAAACGGAGGTGTGTGTGAGGACAAGATAAATGGGTATCTTTGCGCATGCGTTGGAGAATGGGCGGGAACAAATTGCACTGTGGACGCTAGTAAGTACATGACAACAACGCCTAACCGATATGTTATTTAAATGCATACTTATAATTGTGAAAAAAAAAACAAATGAATGTCTGTATGTTTTGTTTTTTTTACTTTGAACATATTGTGTATGTGCTCATGACTGTGTTTAAATGGGTAAAAATAATTGTAATAAAACAGAAAGCGTTTGAAAACTCGAGATCACAAATTGTCGTCAATCATACGCGTGTTTGTTTTTTCGCCGTTTAATTTTCATCATGTAGTACTTGAAACACGACTAAAGACATGACAATAAGCATGTTTTTCTTACTTATTGATTTATTATTTTCATGATAATAAATATTTGTTATTCTATATGTGTATGTCCATGTCATTTATTGACGAAATGACGTCATTATTCCAGCGAATTTCTTCAGTTAAAATCTTTCACAATGTGAATAAACTGTGACAAGAGCATAAAATAAAAAGAAAATCGGTTGGTCATGTTAAAAATAGAATCTTAGATTCGTGGTTATTTTGTATTGAATTTATTAAACAAGTCATCTAAATAAAGATAAAAACGAGGCTTGCCGACTACACATGCAAGATCCTATATATTCTGTACAATCCATAGGCTTTCAATGCTAGCAAGCTAAAATACAATTCATTAATGTGAACATTATAAGTGCATGAACTTGAAACAAAGTTAAACCAACGCTACTGAGATATTTTTTAACTTGTTTGCAGTGGCCAACCTCGCATACGGGAAATTTGCCATGCAGTCAGACACGACTAAGGGCGGAGACGCCACTTTGGCTGTTGATGGGTCAATGACGTCGTATTCATCGACGACGTCAGCAAATGCATCATGGGAACTGGACCTTGGTGGCGAATACGTCATCAAAAACGTAACAATAAACGGTAAATATGTTACCATTGGTGCTGTTTCGGGCGATTAGTTTATATAAATATATTCATATTAGATGAGCAAAGACATGTACACGCCTCAAGTTATGATTTACGCCGTGCAAGTTAAGATCGTTCTAGTCTAAAACAGAATGTGCTTGCAATTAGGCCAATAATTTCGATAGAAAAGTGTACAAAGCAGAATCGAGATACGGGATACGAGAATTGCAATCTTGGAAATGGTTAGAATGCCTTTTTTGCAATACAGTTTATGGTATATCGTCGATTATTCTCCCATTGTATCGTAATGAATTAATCCTCATTTAGTTTCGTTTTCAGACAATTGTTTTACGATCCCTTGAGATGGTTACTCTAAGGCACAGTAATGAAGACTGTGATAAGATTCTTAAAAGGTTAATAATGTTTATAAATTAACTTAATCATACAACAGTAATCTAAGAACCACTCTGTGAAATGTAAACATGCCCTTTACCAGTAAATACGCTCTGTACATTGCTTTAATTGAATGTTCATTTTCAATCTATCAATTACTTAGATATTAAAGCACGGCGCCGTTGTTGCAGGTGTTCATAATGGTACACCTGATTATTAATGGCTTGAGGGGTTTACTCCACGACCCATTACTTGTCAGGTGTTCCATTATGTACTGAAATACTAGTAATATCGCCGCCGTGCTTTATTTGTATTGTTGGATATGTTGTATAATTAATTGTTATTCAATTTTCAAAGAATATGTTTATTTATTTGAATCAATATCTGAAAAGTAAATAAACGTTGAACACGGCTCCTAATAAATTCCTGACGTGTGTAACGTAACGAATATTTGGGGAATAATTGAATAAATATAATTATCGTTTTTTTTATCAACGCAAAAGACATATTTCATGCAATCTTTAAAAGGTTGTAACGCATAGACCATCATTTCATTGCCTTTGGTATAAAACGTCCATAAGTGTCGGACTCTCCGGGGTTTTATCATACTTGACGAATCTTTGTTTATTTACGTATCATAATTAGCGTCAAACTATCGGTCAATTCAGAATGTATTCGTTATGTGTCCGTTGCATATGTCATATTTACGTTGCAACTGTTAGACACGTGACTTTGCACACGGCCGGTCAGAATTTGCACACGTTGCAATTGACTGGTTCATTGTTTATATCTGTATTTTGACTTAGGTAACTAGACAGTACCTAGCACACGGTTGGACATTCCGGTCACACAATTTGTTATTGTCATGAGGCCGATATGCCGCCGCATTTAGCTTGTAGTTCAATATATTTTGCGAATATTGAAAAACGCTATGTTAGAATTATATCAACATAAATAAATCGCTGTGAACACTAAAATGGAGTTGTGTACGTTTATTATGTTTCAAAGACTACGTGACACGTTGCACTGTTTGCCTAGTTGTGGTCCGTTTAATACATAAAAGAAACAAATTGCATAACTGTCAAATGTTTATTTTTTGAGTTCCTAACAACAAATGTATTCAAATTTTCGTGAAATGAAGTTATATCATTAAGTCCACATACCAATTCTGCATTATGGATGTTGGGCACACTCATAATAAGCGGGATGACCTAATAACAGATCCACTAAGAAAAAATTGCGGGGAGTAAAGTCGAAATATAATGGAATTTTATTACGAAATAAACGCTAATAAACTGTTTACGGATATGGCTGGAAAGTAAGCGTCATTTAAAAATTAAAGAAAAAAAAGAGTATAAAACGGCGAAAAATAACTGTCTCGGAAACGACGTCGCCATCTTGACTATCGCGTGATTACCACTCTGTCTATGAAGAAATTTTATTTAATTCAATTTCGTGTTTGTCCACTAAAATTGACGTAAATCAACATCACAAATGCACGCTGGTAATGCGGATACTTCGATAACAGATTGCACTTCGATAACAGAGAACAACAAAAGGCACGCGCGAGAGGTAAGTTCCTCGGGGTTATTTAACATTATATCCTAAAGAAAACTGTTTTAGAGAAGGCACATGGTCGATTTGAAAAATGGCGTATCCTTTTCTATTGGGAAGAAAATTATCACGGACTAACAAAAGATTTTTGTCCAAAAATTTGAAAATTCGGTCGGAAAACAGCATGAACTGAATTAATAGTAAACATTTCACCGAAATAAAACTACTTAGAAATATTGCAAGATATTGTTTGATATTGCAGCATGTAGAGTAATCACTGTGCTTCAAATACTGAAATTTTATAGTATTAAATAAAATATAAACGAAGATATAGCATGTTCTAATAGGTGGTATTCATGAAGTTGCAGACACATGTGCTTCAGATAACAGAGACTTTTAACAAATTGGGCACTTTGATAGCCGATTTTTTTTTCTACATGAAATGTATTTATGTATATTATGGCTATTTTTACAAAACATTTTGAAGTATGAATCAATGTGCATAGTCAAGCGCGGCACATTGGGAAAAAATTAGCATAACTTAAATCGAGATTATACGATTTTGTGAAATATTTATGAAAAACGTATTATATATATATGATTTCACTGTATCTTTATGATCCAACGGATTTCCGCGGTGTTTCTAACATAGTGGGAGGGTAGTTTAGAATCCTTATCGGATCCTGCCCTAATACAACTATGGTTTCATGTTTGTAAATAAGTGTTTATGTATGTAACATTGTCCATTCTGTGTATGTAAAAATTGTTCCCACGTCGAGGTGTGTTGCAGTGTAAGTGCGAGATATATAAATGTGAATAAACCATCCTTCTTTTGGGGATGGGGATTTCATAGTATGTATGTCTCGTTCTGTACCGTAGCTAGGTGCACACGCCGAAGTCTCAAATGGGAATATGTATGTCTGTGTATCTGGTTGTTCACACACCTTTCTCCCTATATATATATATATATATATATATATATATATATATATATATATATATATATTAAGAAGAACATGTGTCGAAAAATGCGAAATAAGCCAGATATTTAATTCTGAAATCGAAAATGTCTGTACAGTCGATTTCGCTAGCATGTATATCATGCATGTACGATGTGAATCTTAATTTAGTTTAACGGTTCATTTTAAATCTCTGCAACGATATATATTCATACGACACACGAACACTAACTCTGATCCTAATAAAAAGACGAATGCTTCGGTTATTGTAGGAAAATATGTACGAAATATCTTCGTCACAATTGGCTCGGGGCGCTGTTTTGTCTTTGCTACATTTTATGAAAATCGTCTTCAATTTATTTTTTTCTTGCCTATTTTGTGTTATTGTAACATATTTTATCAATATAATACAGTTTAACACATACAAAAAATCGTATAATCTCGCTTAAATTTCAAACACACGTGAAATATAACCAATGGCGTTGTTCGTTTTCACAAATATCATTACTATTTATTTATACTATTAATATTTTAATTTAATTTTTTTAATAAGATTAAAATGCTTATTTCTGAAGAAATATATTTCAAGTGACGACCGGAAATAATTGTCTACATAATGAACTTGTGTTTATTGGTAACTTGAGATTCAGAGAGATGAAAATACAGCGGATTATGTGGATCAACACGATCATGTTAAATTTTACTTATAGCAGAGCTCTAAATAACGGGAGCGAAGGGGTCTTTAAAAGGCAAACACATATTTGTTCTTCATAAAATCCTATGTCGTTGGTGCTAATAAGAATCGCATCATCAAGGCGATACTAATGCGTATCCATAAAATGAATAAGAGAATGGAAATCTCCCTTTATCTCGAACTGTGCTTACAGGGAGCACTTACTTTTGCACAATGATAACGTTAGCTCGAAGTGCGTTTCACCTGACCCTAAATCACTTCATTGGTTGAGTTAAAAAAAAAATCGGACCTGAATCGCAGCTGATATTTATCTCTAAGTAGCTGTTTTAGCAGAGTGATGTTTCATGACATGCTTTATAATATATAAGTAACTTGCCTTAGTACCTTCATTAGTACATAATTTCACATGCTTTAAACAACCGTTTCGCTACAAAGAACGTTAGTTAAAAATGTTTAACCTCGTGTACCATGCGAAGATCCGGCGGTTGAGTGACTCGAAAACTGGGAAAAAAATATGGGCATATAGACTTATCATCAGACATATCGAATGAGTCTCACATTTTTCTTTCACATGTATACAAAATTATTATCATTTTCCAAGGGATAAGAAAATGTTTCAGTAATTCGTTTCTTATTTACGTCAGTACATTTATTTTTATGTATTGCCTGCTTACTATAACAGTATTCCACAGCGAATTCTGCATTTCTTATGCACTAAAAGAGAGTGTTATGTCTGGTAAAAAGTGTCGAGTAATCGGGAATGTAAGTGCCATTGTCATTGCAATGTTCGGTTAAACAGTGTCTATGAAAATTTTGCATCCGACTCTTTAAACATTTGAGTTTCCTAAAATACGTTAGTAAACTATAATGTAACATGGTATAATATTGTTAAAATTGTCAAAATATGTACTGATCATCAAATTCATGCTGATTATCGATGGAATTTTATAATTTTTTAAATATAATCTACCGATTTTCCTCGAATTTCTTTATTCTCAATACGAAGTTCTATACCATCAATCAACCAAACAATATTCCGTGTCTGAAAACCAAATAAACAGAACATAAATGCATATTAGCTGAAGAACTCTTCTCTCGCGCGTGGCTTTTGTTGTTCTCTGCTATTGAAGTGCCATCTGCTATCTAAGTATCCGCATATCCGGCGTGAAATGGGACAAAAGTGCGAGGCTGGTTTCACCCAACACATTGATCGTCCCAACTTTCTAAACCGAAATAGTCAGCATTTCAATATCGAATGCATAACTTCATTGTTTAGAATGTCAATCAAATCCTCAATTGTCAATAGTTCTTCTGGTTGCGATTACATCCGTATCTTTGCATATATTGTGTTTTTTTCGAGTGTTTACATTTCTTACTTTTTCTACTACTACTACAACTACTACTACTACTACTACTACTATTTCTATAACTACAACTGCTACTACTGGTACTACTGCTACTACTGCTACTTCCGCTACTGCTACTACTACTACTACTACTACTACTACTACTACTACTACTACTACTACTACTACTACTACTACTACTACTACTACTACTACTACTACTATCGATCGCCGTGGCCTTGTGGATAAGGCGTCCGCCTAGGGATCTGAAGGTCGAAGGTTCGAGCCCCATGGGGAGCGTTTGTCGAAGGATGGATGTTTGTCATGGGACTTGTTCCGATATGGCTGGCTCGTGAGCCGCGAGCGTTAAACATGAATGGTTACCGACTTCTATCCGCCTGGCGCCTGGCATAGTGATAGGAGTTGGGAGGTACATGGTATACAGGCAAAGGTGTCTCATAAGCCAAATCGGCTGGCCCTTTCAATAGGGATGACACTATAATAAAAAAGACCTTACCTTTACTACTACTACTACTACTACTACTACTACTACTACTACTACTACTACTACTACTACTACTACGACTACTACTACTACTACTCTACTACTACGACTACTACTCTACTACTACTACTACGACTACTACTACTACTACTACTACTACTACTACTACTACTACTACTACTACTACTACTACTACTACTATTACTACTACTACTACTACTACTACTACTACTATTACTACAACTACTATTACTACTACTACTGCTACTACTACTTCTACTACTACTACTACTACTACTACTACTACTACTACTACTACTACTACTATTATTATTACTACTACTACTACTACTACTACTACTACTACTACTACTACTACTACTACTATTACTACTACTACTACTACTACTACTACTATTACTACTACTACCTTCGGCTTCGGTCCATATCCTATTTGGGGCTGCCTGGCTGGTCACTATTCTGCCATAGGGCCCTCAGTGAGGTTTTCTATTTCTTAAATAATATATTTTATTAAATTCGAAACATATCTCCTTATATAGATATAATAAGAACACATATTACAGAGTTTAAAGTACAGGCCCAAATGTTCGTACACTTTAATCCTCTAAACTGAAGGCATCTCCTTGGAAAACCTCGAAATGCATCTTGGCGCCACCAAAGATTCATACTTCAAATCGGGATTTCGATCGGGAACCATTTCCGGTCAGCACACTTTCAGTGTGAGCGGCGTTGAAAACACCCGCTGGCTGAAGCTGCTCATGAACCCCGCTAAGGTGCCCCTGCAGATATATGAAGTCTCGGTGATGGGATATCCAGCATGTAAGTAAATGCAGTCCGCACAGGCTAATCATGAGCGACACTTGCCGCCTTAATTGCATTTTAAGTTTTAAGGAAACATTTATTGACGAAAATCCAGTTAAGGCTGACAGTTTGACAGTCTTCCCAGATTAGCCTCTGCAGACTGCACAGGATAATCTGGGATGATAGTGTGCGCACACGTATTCAATGAGCGAGGCTCAAAATAACGTCTCGGTGATGTAATATCCAGCATAAATAAATCACAATAAGTAGATCTGGTATATTTGAACAAGGTACTTAAAGTAAAAAAGTGTGATTGTGATTTTTCTGCCTCGGAATAAATGCCTCCTCGATGAAAGTATTTGTTCTTAATTTTACCATTTTATAAACGACAACTATAAAGCATACCTTTTCATAAATGTGTAAACCTTTGGGTTTTTTTACCACCATGCGTTATTTTTGTATTATTGTTTTTCGCATCCAGACTGTTCCACTTCTCCGTGCAAGAACGGTGGTTTGTGTACAAACACTCCGGCCCGTCACGTGTGCGACTGTCCCGAGGGATGGACTGGAACCGACTGCGAAGAAGGTCAGAGTTATTTTATAACATGCCAAAATTTATAGACCAAATTAAAGTTGTATTTGAAACGCTTGATATAGACATTTTACGGGCGATAATGTCTGAAGTTTGCCAAGTTTTAAGGGTTGTACGAATTATACTAACAAATTCGGGGTATTCGTCTGCTTCTTATAGGCCAAATGTGATCTGACTTAACAGCCCACATCATTATATTCAACGTTTTCTCGGTAATCTGAGAAAAAACAATTAAAATATTTTGATAAGAAAATAACTAAACGAAAAAGCTTGTCATCTAACTAAAAGTCACATTTATATCCCAATCCTCATGAAACTAGGTCACAAAATTAGTTTAAATATCTCGGCTGATTTCGACAATGGTTGCGGGTCGTTGAAAAACATGGTGGCAGGGCACGGTTCATATTCAGATATCATATTCAGTTGCACATTTTTACCATAAGATAGTATTTAGTTCAAGTATGATTGGCTTTAAAAAATATTTGCAAACATAACGATTTACGTTTACAGACATCGACGAATGTGCCACCAATCCATGCAAGAACGGAGCCACGTGTGTCAATGGGCAGAACAAGTACACGTGCACGTGTGTTGGAGGTTGGCAGGGAACCAACTGTGACCAAGGTATGCACATCCGTTATTTCACTAATGTAACGCAGTCTTTAATTTAACAATTACATAGATTGTGTTCGTTATGTGTGTTTGTATTTTTAATGCACAGATGCACCCAGTTTGAAATCAGATCGCAAACATACTTATATCCTAGGCAAAATATTTGTTGCACAACAAAAAAAACGCTAGGTACATTTTCCATTATCGCATAGTACCAACATTTCACAACTCGTAATTATTTAAATGTTCCCAATATATTGGTATGAAACACGTGTTACTTATATAATCATAGATTTCATTTAATTGAAAAACACAACGTTTTTACTTGTGTAGAAAATACACCAGTTTAACAATGTTCATTTTAATTGCTGCTATGCGTGTAGACATCAACGAGTGTGCGACCAGCCCGTGTAAGAATGGAGCCACGTGCAACAACCTTTTCAACAATTACACGTGCACATGTGTAGCTGGGTGGCAGGGAGCCAGCTGTGACAAAGGTTCGTTTTTTTCAGTATAAGTCATAATATAAGTCATCCTAAAAACAAAAACAAAAATGTCTTACACAAACACGAAACGCACATGAATTAACACTGCACATGGAACATAAACACATACATAAGATTGATTACCCCCCCCCCCCCCCCTCCCACACACACACCAAACCTTCAAGATACTGTTTTTTTCAGCGTTTGATTATGTTCTTAGACTGAAAATTAGGTTGACCTTTTCAAGATATTGACGAATGCGCCAATAATTCCTGCCTAAACGGAGCCACATGCAATAATCTTCTCAACAAGTACACATGCACGTGTGCGGGCGGATGGCAAGGAACCAATTGTGATCAAGGTAATACGACAATTCTATATTATAATTTTCCTTCCAGTTATTTGAAACAAGTCAATTGTTAAGAAATATGTTAAGTTTAATTTTTAACAACACCATTAATATTTTTATTGATATTGATGTTTTGATCTAAATAGAAAGAACAATACATTATTTAAGTGTGAAGGAGATAATTATAGACAAAGGTTGATTAATAGTTTTGAATATTCAGCATGTAGTAAATTAACCATTATCATTACATTGCAATGCTTGCAACATGTATTTGCTAAATTCTATAGATATAAATGAATGTGCCACCAACCCATGCAAGAATGGAGCCACGTGCATCAATGGGCAGAACAACCACACGTGCACTTGTACAGTTGGATGGCAAGGAGCCAACTGTGACCAAGGTGAGTTTCTGTAATAAATTATTCAGACAAACTGGTATTTAAACTGTTAGTGGTACATTCAGTTGTTCAACTTTACAAAATTAGTTCAAGTATGATGTGCTTCAACAAATTAACGAAGGCAGAACGATTTCCTCTTACAGACATCGACGAGTGTGCCACCAATCCATGCAAGAACGACGCCACGTGCATCAATGGGCAGAACAAGTACACGTGCACGTGTTCTGGAGGTTGGCAGGGAACCAACTGTGACCAAGGTAAGTACATCCGTTATTCAGCTAATGTAACGCTGTATTATATTTGACAAATACCAAGAATTTATTCTTAGTATGTGTTTATTTTTTGAAATGTAACGCTACAATCATTTCGCAATTTTAAAGCAAACATACTTTTATCCTTGGTAAAATATATTAACCAAGAATTAACCTTAATAAATGTTGATGGCCCAAATAATGATGACATAAGTTTTTTTTAACAATTTGAAATGCATCTTCTTAAAAAAAATACAAAAATTATACAATAGGAGGAGACTTTAATACAATCCTAAATCCACAACTAGATAAGAAAAAAACGGTAAACAAGACACACATACAAAATGTAGAAACACAATAAACAACATTATAAAGTCATGTAACTTAATTGACATATGGCGAGCATCTCATCCGGAACAAACACGTTACACATGGCACTCAAATGGAAAACCAGTCATATTTTGTAGACTCGATTACTTTTTAATTTCAGAAAATCTATGTAACATAATTAATAGAGCCAAAATAAAACCAGGCTACAAAACAGATCATTCTCTTATAGAAATAACTATCGATAACAAAATACAAAACAAAGGACCTGGATACTTTAAACTAAATAATACTATACTGCTAAAAGAAGAGTATCAATCACAAATCAAACATGAAATACAGTCAGTAGTAGAACTTAACAAAAATAGTAATCCGAATACCTTATGGGAGCTGATAAAAGGGACTGTTAGAAACGCAAGTATATTTTTTTATCTGTGACAAAAAAATCGAAATCAGGAGAAGGAACATCAAATTATCGAAACATTAGAGACATTAGAAAAACAATTAAACAATAACACTGCTAATGATGAAATTATAAAATCAATTTGAGAAACAAAATTAGAATATGACAATATTATAGAAGAGAAAATAGATGGCATGTGTATTCGAGCAAGGGCTATACACATTGAACAAAATTTAAAAAAAATCTAAGTACTTTGCAAATTCAGAAAACACAAACTATATTAGACGTACAGAGTAAATATTACTCAAACCTTTACAGTAAAAAAACACATTTAAAGTACAAGTAATACATCAACCTTTTTGAAACACACATACAACAACTCACAGAAGCTGAGAAACAATGATGTGAAGGCTTATTAAATGAATACGAGTTTCTTACTGCTTTAAAAGAAATGGGTAATAACGAAAGAACTGGTTTAGATGGATTATCAGCAGAATTTTACAAAGTTTTTTGGGATGACATAAAAATATATTACCTGAATTCTATTAACCACTCATATGTAACTGAAAACTTTACACAACTTCAAAAACAAAGCATTCTCACACTCATTTCAAAGCCAGGTAAAGATTTAGGGTCACTAAAAAATTAGAGACCTTTAAGCTTATTAATACTGATTATAAAATTGCAACAAAAGCAATAGCTAACGTAATACCAAAAGTTTAGAGTCAATAATAGCGTCAAGACAATCTGGATTCATGAAAGGTCGTTATATAGGTTAAAACATAAGGACCATTTTTGAAACAATCCACTATTTAAATAATAAAAACAAACCAGGCTTGCTCCTTTTTGCGGACTATGAAAAAGCCTTTGACAGTTTAGACCACGACTTTATGGTTCAATGTCTTGTAAAATATAATATGGGCCTGAACTGATACAATGGATAAAGCTTTTTTACAACGACAGTAATAGAATTATAATCAATAATGGTCACTTTTCTAAGTCAATAGCCATACAACGTGGCGTAAAACAAGGTTGTCCCTTGTCTACCACCCTCTTTATTCTCAGTATCGAAATACTGTCAAATTATATCGAGACAAATGAAAATATTTATGGAATAAAGGTAAACGACCTTAACATAAAATAAAACTCTTTTGCAGATGACACAAAATACTTCATTGATGGTCCAATTAACTCATTCACTTCTTTAATAAACGCAATACAAGACTTTAGTGAAATATCAGGCTTAAAACTAAATACCCAAAAATCAACAGTAATGCGTATTGGTTCACTAAAACATTCATTAATTAAATTGCATGAGTACAAAAACTTTATCTGGACCTCTGATGGAGCTAAAACGTCTGGTTTCTATTTCACAAATGACGAAAATCTCGATATGGCAAAAGACATTCAACCAAAATTACAAGAATTTACAAAATGCTTAAAACAATGGGAACACAAAAAATTAACATTACTGGGAAAGTCACCGTTGTCAAAATATTTGCGCTGTCCAAAATAATGTTCTATCTGACAATGCTTCCCACCCCCTAAAATGATACAATACAAACAATTATTAAAAACATTTTCCAATTTATGTGGAATGGAAAACCTAAAATAATCAAAAGAACAACATAAGTTAAACCTACAGGGTGGGCTGAATTTAACAGATATACATGCTTTTATACATTCCAATCAGACTAGTTGGGTCAAAAGATTGACAGACATAAATAATAAAGGCCAATTGGAAATCTTTCATCAGAAAGAATTAAATAAATATGGTGGCGATCTGGTGTTTGAGTGTCCTTAAGAAGAAAAACATATTTTCACCAATTTTAAAAACGAATTTCTTAGAAATATTCTCTTATCATGGAACAAAGTTAAATCGTATGATAAAGCAGGACACATCAATAAAAAAATATAATGGAATAATTCAACAATAGAACAAAATAATCAACGTACATTTTTCTACAGTTATTGGTATAACAGAGGCATTATATTCTTAGAACACATTTGACTTCAGGTCTAAAATCTTTTGCAACTTTTACACCTTTATAAATGTGTACGATATTCTTACAAATGATTACCTCAACTATTACACACTCATCAAAAGTATTTCAAAAAGCTACAAACGAAAACTAATTGTAGAAGTTTTTTTTAACTTTAACCATGACACATTACTTGAAAAGGCCAAGTAAAAAGAAAGCATGCAAATATTTATATAACCTACATCAAACGTTTGATGAAAATAAAACTAAACAGCAGCAAACATGAAAAAGTATCATGACTTCATATTAATATAATATTGATTGGAAGAACACATACCAAATACCATTTAAAATCACAATTGACAATAACTTACGCAACTTTCAATACAAAATTCTCCAACGTACATTACCTACTGATGCATACCTGTATAAATGTAAATTAACACCTTCTAATCTATGCACATTCTGTGCTTCTTATAAAGAAAGTTTAATACTTATTTTATATAAAAGTAATATTGTACAACCAATATGGAGAGATCTTGAATACTATTTAGCAAGCAAAGATATATACATTGACCTTAACGTGCTTGACATAGTTTTGGGGACACAAAAAGATGGTGCAAATAATATGGTTATAAATTACATACTCTTCTTATGAAATCTTATATATTCATTGTTAAAAATAGACATGAATCTCTAAATATTGAGACTTTCAAAAATGCTCTCACAATGAAAATAAAATTGGAAGAAACAATAGCGTTTGAAAGAAATAAAATAGATTGACTCATTTAAATGGCAGAAATTTGTCACACTCTAACATGATCTTGCCTATATCGTAGTATTCCTTTCCGTCTTACCTTTTTCATTTTTTTCTTATTGAAACTCCTTAGAAATTAAATCGTTACTTTCTAATAATACTTTTAGTTAAAGCTCATCATCCCCCTCTTTTTACTATCGTCCTTTTCTTTTTCATTTTTTATACTAGTATATAATATTTTAGCTTTATCTCCAAAAATGACTTCAACTTTTATGCAGAATTTGTATATTATATGAACATACTTTAATAATAATAATTGATATGTTAATGTTGTAAATGTATAACCTTGTTTTTTATATGTATACGAGATGTATGTTTAAATTGAATGAAAAACAAGATGCGTTTGTGAAACACAATGTCCCCCTATATGACGTTTGACTTTGAAGGATGACCTTGACCTTGTGAAGGATGACCTTGACCTTTCACCACTCAAAATGTGCAGCTCCATGAGATACACATGCATGCCAAATATCAAGTTGCTATATTCAATATTGCAAAAGTATTCATAAAATAAGCGATTTGGGACACATATATTTGACCTCTGACCTTGAAGGATGACCTTGACCTTGACCTTTCACCACTCAAAATGTGCAGCTCCATGAGATGCACATGCATGCCAAATATCAAGTTGTTATCTTCAATATTGCAAAAGTATTTATAAAATAAGCGATTTGGGCCACATATATTTGACCTCTGACCTTGAAGGATGACCTTGACCTTGACCTTTCACCACTCAAAATATGCAGCTCCATGAGATACACATGCATGCCAAATATCAAGTTGCCATCTTCAATATTGCAAAAGTATTCATGAAAAGAGCGATTTTGGCCATATATATTTGACCTCTGAACTTAAAGGATGACCTTGACCTTTCACCAATCAAAATGTGCAGCTTCATGAGATACACATGCATGCCAAATATGAAGTTGCTATCTTCAATATAGCAAAAGTTATTGCAAAATGTTAAAGTTTGCGCAAACAGACCAACAGACCAACAGACAGACCAACAGACAGACAGACAGACAGACAGGGCAAAAACAATATGTCCCCCACTACTATAGTGGGGGACATAAAAATTATGAACCACCCGCCATATGCTATGTTTATTGTCCATGAACGAATTCCGCGTATATTTCAAAACACGTTATTGTTTGGTGTTTTCAACATATTTTGGTACGATACACGTATAACTTATATTATCAAAAGCTGTGTAATGTTTCCGAAAACGGATATCACCTATATTTCCAAACACGTAATTATGCAGTATGTTGCAAATATTTGTTATGATCCACGAATTTGTTTTATAAGCACAGAGCTGGGGGTTTTTTCTAATCTGGAAAAAAAACACCCGACTGTTTCACTGAGTGTGTATAAAATACAACAGTTTCATTATGTGAGCTATAGCTGCTATTGTGTGTATTTGTTTCATTTTGTGTTCATAAACGTTGTATGTTGACTACGTTTGTTTTGGCAGACATCAACGAGTGTGCCACCAACCCGTGTAAAAACGGAGCCACGTGCAACAATCTTCTCAACAACTACACGTGCACGTGTACAGGGGGATGGCAGGGAACTAACTGCGACCAAGGTGAGTTTCCAGTATCGAACATTTACAATGTTAAGTATTTTAATTGTAAAAAACACATTCAGTTGTTCGATTTTTAGATTTTCAATTGTTATAAGTTCAAATATAATTGAATGAAACAAATTTACGTAGGCAAGACGATTTCCTCTTACAGACATCGACGAGTGTGTGGGTAATCCATGCAAGAACGGAGCCACGTGCATCAATGGGCAGAACAAGTACACGTGCACGTGTGCTGGAGGTTGGCAGGGAACCAACTGTGACATAGGTGTGCACATCCGTTATATAACTAGTGTTACGCTGTCTTTAATTTGACAAATTGTTACGTATTTATGTGGAATAACGCCACCCGCACCTTGAAAACTGTTAATTTAAATTCATTCTGCTATTTGACACGGCGTTTGATAAGTCCACAAAATATTTTAATAAAAACACAAATAAGGTGACTTTCAAGTTCATTAAATATTCTAGTCAGATAATCAACACACGTGGAGTTTCAATTGTATACAATACTCAACTCAAAATATGAACAAACGGGGAATTCTACGAGTCCTGTCTATAAAACATGAAATCGGTGTGTATCTGAATCTAGCCGAACTCTAACTGCGTCACATACTATTTCACCCTGCTTTACATAATAAAATGCCATACGTTTGTCGCGCGATTTTGTAACCACAATAATTGTGTCTCTTAGGGGCCCTAAAATGTTGAACCATAAGCTTGTATAGTTTTATAATAAAAGAAATACTGTCCATATTTTAATGATAAAATTAAGATGCCTTTATGTTAACATAAGCAAGCAAAATGTACTCAATTATGTGCAATAATGTTTAAAGTTTAGACATTTATATGTACAATTGATACTCAGCCCTAGCTATGCATCAAAAACATCAATAAACAAACTCGATCGATTCTATGAACGATTAATGCTTATGACAAACATACAACAGTATTCACCAAATTGAACATTAAGTGCGCCCGAAACCCGAAAATCCTTCCTAAAAATTCAAAGATTACCAAGATTACGTTATACAACCTTCTTTTGATAAAATTATATTTGTATATGTTAATGATATGAAAATCTAAAAATATTTATTAAAATTTAACAAGAATGGGTCGAAATTATAAGACAATCTGTTAATATTAATTGAATTGAACTGGAATAGCAACCCAGGTCAATAGACGTTGATCGCACGTAAGGCTGTAACGTCAGGCGTTGTTCATGGTACATCGCCAGTGTCGTGAGGCTGTGACGTCATGGTTTACACATGGCAAATCGAAGGTGTTAGTCGGGTCGAATGCGTTGTTGTTGATCAGTCAGATCTAACACTGCCGCCGTCAAGAAGATCGGCCATTCAACTTATTCTCCAGCGATTGGCGTCTCTATTTCGAGTGCCGAGGCTTACACTTCGTCGCTGATCCATTGCTTTTTTTGTAAAACCATCTATGTTGTCCATCCCGTTGTTTTTTCCAATGTTGTATTTGAATCCATCGTTTTAGTTTCTCTTGAGACATGCAGATCTTGAATTGGTCACATTGCTTACAAGGCGTTAACTATGGCGACTTCCATATTATATTAAGTCTTGAATATATAAAGTTGAATTGATGTGCATTATGCCTCGGTCACAATGTCACGAATCAGAGCTACGAATGAGCTACAATTGAATCGGCTACAAATGACTACGAAATTGTCAAAATTCGTAGGCCGCTACGATTTCAGTACGGAGCACAACGAATCTACCATCAAAACGTTGAAAAACGAACAAGGAAAGGTACGGACTGCTACTGATCGACGCGATTTAGTACGGAGCGCCACGAATCGGTACGATCAAACTACGAATCCGCTACGGTCTGGTACGATTAAATACGATGCTATGCGAATCATTACGATCTAACTACGGATCCGCTACGGTCCTGTGCGGGTAAGTACGAACTAGAACGGTCCGCTACGAAGCAGTGAGAATTGCGACGGACTGGTACGGACAGGTAGGAACGAACTACGATTGAACATTGCGCCCACAGCCTCTTGTACTGTCATACACAGAATGCCCCCCCAAAAAGAGAACATGCAAGCGGCAGCAACAGCGCGTAACAGAAATAATGGAATCAGCCGTGTCTGGGAAAGAGTCTACCTCCTCCATCCAAAACCAAGAGCCGGGTCGTCTTAAAAGCCAGTCTCTTATCCACCACCTCCCTTTTCTTCTCTTACCTGATAAAGTATGTAATTATTGATGTACAAATATAGATTATGCTGAAGGAATGTATGATTAATTTTGTATTTTATGTCGGCTATTAATTTAACAATTATTAAATCACGTAAAAGTGAGAGCAAGATTCAAACGGCATATGATGCAGACACTTACCTGCAAAAAAAATGTATTACTAGTAAGTTCAAATTATAGTATTTTCAAAATACGTTACCTTTAGCATAAAGCTATTCTAGTTATACGATATTGAATTATTAATACCTCTGTGCATATCGTCAAGCAGCTCGACTACGGCCTCTGCATTTTGTGCATTATCAATACCCAAGTGTAACAAATTTATCGCAAACGCAATTTGCTGGCGGTTCATGATTGTGGACTCAACAAATGCAAGTACGGTTGCTTTATAATTTCAATGATGTATTTCAGTAGCAATTTATTGTAGTGGACCGTACATGTCCGTACTGTTTCGTGCTGAAATGTAGTACATCGTACAAGATCGTGCAAATTCCTGCCTATCTGTAGTACAACGTACTAGAACCGTGGCTTTCCGTAGTATATACGTAAAAATAATCGTAGCTGATACGTAGCGTAATCGTACCGCTCCGTAGTTCTTCGTATAAATTCGTAGAAGTCCTTGAAAATCTTTGGGCCTACGAAAAGGTACGGACGACTACGGTGTCGTTACGAACTAGTACGGATCAGTACGGTTTAGTACGGACTGCTACGGATACGCTACGGTCGATAAATTCGTAGCAATTTTTTTACCATGTTCAAAATTTGTCAAGAGTCGCTACGGACATCCAAAAACTACTACGACTGATCACGTACAAGTACGGAGAGCCACGGTCCAGTAAGGATAGCTACGAACTGTGCCGAAAAGTATTCGTAGCGCTTTCGAAGCTCTGATTCGTGACAGTGTGACCGAGGCATTTTTTTATCTACGCACGTCAAATAGTTGAACCGCTGTATAAAACTCCGTAGTGTAAAACGTTTTAGGCATTTTTCCCCAGTGTTTTGCACTTATCTTCTTTCAAAGATTTTTGGGCGTTTTTTCCCCAGTAGTATGGACCACGCGTTTTACTTTAAGAGCCAAACCTGTTGAAATGCTGTCGATTTAAAAAAAAAGGTACCGTCTTCAATTTGTTGTGGAAATCGTTGAAACATCAGTCATTTATAAATATTGTGTTAAAATATTGTGTTTAAGCATCAGTTATTGATAATGATCGCAAAAATTAATAATTAGTCCTATTAGTGATTTAGAAATATAGTCACTTACTTTTTTCCTACGTTAAATATAATATTTACCAACCAATAAAATCTAGGTTATTTTTCCATTAACGAATTTCACCTCAATTTCAAAAAAAAAGTTATTATTTCCAAAAACGTTGGTATGATATATGTATAACATAAATAATCATAAGCTGGGTAAATTGTTCATGGACGGATTTCACATATACTTCAAAACACGTACTGATTAGGTAACATGATACACGTAGTAATTAAATAATCATAGCTGTCATGTGAATATGAAAAACATATTATTGTTTCATTTCGTGCGGAATAGTAGAACAGTTTCAGTATGTGGTGTTATGTGTAGTTGCTTCATGCTATGTTGTTCGTCTACTTTAATGATGACAACGTTTGTTTCGGTAGACATCAACGAGTGTGCCACCAACCCGTGTAAGAACGGAGCCACGTGCAACAATCTTGTTAACAACTACACGTGCACGTGTACAGGAGGATGGCAGGGAACCAACTGTGACCAAGGTGACTTTTCGTTATATAACAATGCGACAGTTAAATATAAGTTCAATTGCAATTGTAAGAGGCACATTCAGTTGTACATTTTATGACAAATAGTGATTAATTCAAGTATGATTGGCTTCAGCACCTTTCAACCTGAACGATTTTCTCTTACAGACATCAACGAGTGTGCCACCAATCCATGCAAAAACGGGGCCTCGTGCATCAATGGGCAGAACAAGTACACGTGCACGTGTGCTGGGGGATGGCAAGGAACCAACTGCGAACTAGGTATGCTCACCCGTTATTAAACGAATGTAACGCCTTCTTTAAAAAAAAACATTTACACATATTGAGTTCTTAGTGGGTGTTTATATGTTCAAATGCACATATTCATTCAAATCGTAATAAGATAGCACACAGATTTATTTACTGGGCAAAATATATGATGCACTAAAGACAAAAAGTGGTGTGTATATCCCATTAACGAGTTTCACCTATATTTAAAGATATGTAATGTTTTGGTATGTTTCTTGTTTTTGTATGATACCCGTATTGCTAAAATAATCATAGCTGTCATATAAATGGAGAAAAAACTGTTTCATTTCGTCGTTAGACAAAAAACAACATATACTCAATGTGGGTTAAACCTGATGTTTTGTGTTTTTGTTTCATTTTGTGTTCATCAACGTTGTATGGTGACTACTTTTGTTTCGGTAGATATTAACGAGTGTTCCACCAACCAGTGTAAGAACGGAGCCACGTGTAACAACCTTGTTAACAACTACACGTGCACGTGTACAGGAGGATGGCAGGGAACCAACTGTGACCAAGGTGAGTGTCCGTTTTAGAACAATTATACGATAAGTATTGTAATTGTAATCGGCACGTTCAGTTGTACATATTTACGGCACAAATAGGCTTCAACACGTTTTTGAAACCATAACGATTTACTCTTCCAGACATCGACGAGTGTGCCACCAATCCATGCAAGAACGGAGCCACGTGCATCAATGGGCAGAACAAGTACACGTGCATGTGTACTGGAGGTTGGCAGGGAACCAATTGTGACCAAGGTTAGTTTTCGTTTAGAACATTTGTATAATGTAAAATATTTCATTATAAGAAGCATATTCAGTTGGACAGTTTACAGCCAAAGAGTACATCTTTCAAGTTCATTTTGCACAAGGAATCAGTAGACGATTCGTTCAATTAATCAATCTCGTGTACAATTATTGCCATATCGACCTAATTGCATTAGGCCGGGCAAATGGGCATTTGAAGTCCGATTGGCAGACGTCATAGACAATGGTTAAATTATTAGGAAGCTCGATAAATACAATTTACAAATATGTTAGATACGCGAAATAGAGAATTTTAAATAATATGTTTTTTACTATTGAACCGCGGCGGGCTATCGTTATTTTCATAGTTATTCTGAGTCGTTGAACTGAAAGTGTAATGGTCAGTGGAAATGGGAATATAAATATGATCCGTGCTCTGTGAAAAGGGGGTTTAATGCATGTGCGTAAAGTAACGTCCCAGATTAGCCTGTGCAGTCCGCACGGCTAATCAGGGAAAACAATTTCCGCCTAAACTTGATATTTGCTAAGAAGAGACTTTCTTGAAACGAAAAATATCATACAAGCGGAAAGTGTCGTCCCTGATTAGCCTATGCGGATAGCACAGGCTAATCTTTGACGGCACTTTGCGCACATGCATGAAAACCCCATTTTCACATAGCACGGTCCATTATCTAATAATTCATTATCATACTGAATTATGATTAAAATCATTTCACTGGAAAACGGCTGTATTTATAATACAAGTGTTTCACTGTAATGATGTTTAATTTGTTATCACTAACCACCAACATAGGAAGTGTACATGCATACAGGTATAATGAATTATTGCGCAGACTGATTATTTTAATAAAACGATTATAATAAAATATCAATATCGTATAATTATTTATTTAAACCAATTTAATGTTGTTAGATTGCACCAGAAGAATGATGCTTATTGAGGCACTCTAGAGTCTGTTTTCTGGGTACTTTGTGTCTTCGGACAGGATCTTGATAACTCTCCCTTAATGCCAATCTGGATCTATAAGCTAAATGGACGCCCTATCCAATAGTCCAGCACAATCTTCTTATATAATCAATAACTTTAATATTTGATGATTCTAATTTATTTGCTTAGTTACTGTTTATTCATTTTTATGCTCCCCGAAATTTTTCGGGTAGCATATAGTTGCCAGTTTGAAATTCCTTACTTCCTTCCTTACTCCCTTCTGTCACACTTTTGTTACAGTTTCTCATAGCGCCTTCAATATTTTACCGATCTCTTTCCTATTTCGCATGAAGGTACCTTGCGTGGACCTCTAACTTATGTAAGTTTTGAGGTCACTGGGGTCAAGGTCAAGGTCACCGAGGCTGATAATATATTTTTTCCGTCACACATTTGTTACAGTTCCTCATAGTTCCTTTAATATTTTACCGATCTCTTACATATTTGGCATGTGGGAACCTTGCATTGACCTCTACCTTTTGATGAGGTTTGAGGTTACTGGGGTCAAGATCAAGGTCACCGAGGCTAATAATAGATTTTTTTCCTTCACACTTTTGTTACAGTTTCTTATAGCGCCTTCAATATTTTACCGATCTCTTACATATTTGGCATGTAGGTACCTTGCATAGACCTCTAACTTTTGATGAGGTTTGAGGTCACTGTGGTAAAGGTCAAGGTCACCGAGGCTAACAATATATTTTCCGTCACACTTTTGTTACAGTTTCTCATAGCGCCTTCAATATTTTAACGATCTCTAACATATTTGGCATGTAGGTACCTTGGATGGACCTTGACCTTTTGATGAGGTTTGAGGTCACTGGGGTCAAGGTCAATGTCTCTGATGCTAATAATACATTTTTACCTCATAGCGCCTTCAATATTTTACCGATCTCTTACATATTTGGCATGTAGGTACCTTGCATAAACCTCTACTTTTTTATCAGGTTTGAGGTCCCTGAGGTCATGGTTAAAGTAACCGAGGCTAATTTTTTTAAGTGGTTATTGTCCTTCCATGAGTAATATGACAATCTTAAGATTTTTATGTTTCTGTGATAGATCACGGGAACTTATTATCCGAAGTTTATGAAACAATGAAGTATCCTTTATGGTGGGCATACCTATATATGTCATATTGTCCCACTAAGTGAGTTTTCAAGGACTTATGGCCCCTCGAATAATAATCAGTTTCCACAAAATTAATACCTAGATTGACAAAGCGCATCATCGGGGAGCATCCATCAGTTTCACTGATATTCTTGTTTGCCACTGTTTTCTGAATGAATACACTAACGATTGTTAAAGTGTATTTCTCCTTAAAAAACACTTTACTAGAATATAAGTATGTTTAAATGCGATTTTGAGTATGCTGTACACATATTTTCAAATGCAATAATAAGCATTTTGCAAACAAGTAAGAAGAAGACGAGAACAAATACACATGTGCATTCATTGTGCGTTGAAAAAGTGTCGCGTGTATACAAATGCCTATTTAAGAGCATAAGGCCTAACATGGCTTACTTGTTGTGTGAATAATTCATTTTGTATTGCCATTACTTAAAAAATAGCTACCCATACAGTTAAATATAATTTTAAAGCAATCAAACGGTGTAAAGTAAATTAAGACATCAATCGAGGCATTATAATGGCCTTTTTTAATGTAAAATAAGCTGTTTTACCTGAAAATATAAGTAAATTAGACACTTGCATTAATAAATTAATATAACACCCAAACTGGATATTTAATTGGATTTTTTATATCCACAAACAATGAAAACTTATCCATGCGCGCATCAACACAGTTTAAAACACAGTCATAATGATAAAACATGCACTCATTGTGAATGATTTTGTCATAGCACATTGATGTCCGTTCCAGGTATTAAGTCTAAATCCTAAATCACTTAATACAAAGTTAATTATTATTCTTATATTTCAAGAACACGAAATAACTTCAAAGAACTTCATGCAATTCTGTAATAAGTGCACAATTTATAATTGCTATTTATTCTTTTCTAAGTAACACATTTATCGTGGTTCTCTTGATGCATTTAAAAAAGAATTATACATATATGTAATATCACCGTTGTTACACCCATAAAATAAGGATTTAGACTGACTTAGTAAAACAATAATCTCTATTTTTTAAGAACTTGCACACAAGTAATTCAATGTTATCTTGATTATGGGTGTCTGACGTTTGGAAATCTACTGCAATAGTGATTTTATCTATTTCAATGGTAAATTTTGGCTGCAATAGTCGTAACTCAATCGAAGCATAGATCAAATAATTTTACCTACATGGATTGATCAAAATTTAAAATATATTATTTTATTATGTAACAATTACATTGCCCTTCCGATAACGCTTTTAAACTCCGCTAATGTTTGAGATCACCATCCCAAAAGTTTGTGGCGTAAAATATTTGCTTAGTCTGCTAATTTTTTCGTAGGCTTGGAATGTTGCTGATGTCATTAAAATGTAAACAAATTTAGCGATTAATATTTAATTCAGAAATTTAATATACACGAAGTTAAGAAATAAATATTTATTAAATAACCATATACGAAAAGGAATATATGTATGAAATGAGCATTAATCAATGGAAAAACCAAAACAAATACAAATTTGGGCCGCTACCAGTATTTGCTTAACTTCAGACGAACACAGATTAAAACAGTAATGATAAACATTAAACTGTGTGATTCAGATTGCTGTTGCACTGATATTATGCAAATAAGAGGTAACAAGAACAAAAAATAAAATCATTTATAACAGCATTATGTAAACAAACCAAAAATTGTTAATTTATCAGGTATTCGAATTTCAAACAGCGATTAATCCATCATTCCATCCAGCAAGTCTCAAAACACAATGCACAACCAACGCATCTTGTTTCGTCTCACCCAGGGACATAAACAAACTAATATAGGTCCCTACACACACAGCTGGCAGCGTCTCTGAATATTGCCTAAAAGCAGCTTCCTCAGCTTAAAATTCCGCTTCATTTTATGATTGTGTTTTGTAGTAGTGTAAATTACAGGTCGAATGTTTTATGTAAAATCTATTGTAAAGGCATTTTAGTGCAGAAGTTGTAATTGTAGTATTGATTTTTCACGTCAATGCTTGTTTGTTTACTTGTGGTCGTTAACATGTTCTTGATTGTTGTTTACTGGCAAACTATTTTTTATGTGACAATATGCATGGACGCTACCGGATGTAATCAAGCCGCTTCGCATTTGCATATTTTGCTACCGTACATCAAAAGAATTAAGCCGCCGCCGCCATTGGTCTCACTACGATTTTAAAACAGGAGTCCTTTGACTCCTAACTGGGAAAAATTGCACCATGTCTTTAAATTTTTTAATAAAATATATTCAAATAAAGAATGAATGAAAAAACAATACATATTATAATTGTTGGTTTCATTATTAAAAACCCAAATACAAAATGCATTAGGAATCCCACTCATTATTTTCTCTTTATTGTTATTTGAATAAAAAACATGTAGAACAAGAGATGTGTTTGTCAGAAACACAATGCCGCCTACTGCGCCGCTTTGATTTTTTTTACCTTTGACCTTGAAGGATGACCTTGACCTTCCAGCACTCAAAATTTGCCGCTCCATGAGATGCACATGCATGCCAAATATCAAGTTGCTATCTGAAGGGACATAGAAGTTATGAGCATTTTTTCGAGACCTAAACGCGAAACTTAAACGCAAAACCTAAACGCAAAGTGTGACGGAAGGACGGACGGACGGACGGACCGACGGACGCACCGATCACTAAAAGCCCTTCTTCCGGGGCATTAAACTATAAAATAAACAACTCTCTTAAGGCATATGTACATTAAAGTGCTTAAAGTGATATTATGGGCATTTTTCACTGTTGATTTGAGCTGAAAAGAATTAACAGGTCAAAAGAGTTTGTTAAAATGTGGTTACTGACCAATTACCTGCAACTCATCTTGCTACCAGTTGTTTATAAAAATATATTTTACATTCGATATTCTTACGTACCCATCCAGTCCTGTAAGCCGAAATGATCCGTAAAACGAAAATGTGTCGTTGTGTCTTTTTGTCGTATGAACGAATCTGCACTAAATCTAAATTTAGTATCACATCGTACATGCATGATTAGTTGTCCAACGAAAGTACGGTTGATATTCAAATGCATTATTTTTCTCATTCCGGGATAATGTTTTAGTATGTTGATGCTGCATTTACAAATACAAGTGTATATGAAGTGAAAACACCAAAAATAAATAACGGTTGCGATAGACACCTATGAACTGTTAGGTGCCCAATATATCGCTTTAATATATTTACATATACACCCCACTTTTATACATATTTTTTTCAAACATTATCATTACCTTGCCATAATAATTTCATTTGAAAAAACAATAAAACCACTTAAATGCAAAAGTCTTTTACAATCAATTAAACCTATGCCTCAAAAACTGCAAGTTGTGAATGGCGTTGGAATACATCAAAGGTCTTTGATGTGAAAGCCGAGTTAGGACCAGTTTCTAGGAAGTTAAAATTGTCAATTTGTAACACATCAGCAAGTAGCGATTTTATAAGGCATTAATCAATACAACATTACTGCAAGCATGCTCATACTGTCAGATGGTGCATTTATGCATAGTTTCATAGAGGATGGGATGTGAGAAAAAACTATCGGACAATCTAGAAAAAATACTGCATTTGATAAATTGGATTCTGAACAGGTGTTAGGAAATAAATTGTGTTGGCTTGAATTTGAATAGATGGTTGCTTTACAGGTATTGTTTGTTAATGGATTGACTTGAAAAACCCAGTAATGCAAAAAGGTGCGTCCTGGGGACTCTCAATTGGTTTTCAATATTCGTCATATTTCAAATGTATGCATACAAATACGTTCTAGTAATCGTTTCCGAGAGCCTAAGTTAGCGGTTGCTCGGATTTTTGGTATCTGGTTTATATTTTCTTATTTGCTTTGCATGTGGCGTAATAAATCGCCCATTGGTTCCAAAAAGGTACCATGTGCCTTATAATTTTAATTTCACATGATACATGAATAATTTTTGCACCAAGGGAGCGCAATAGAATATATGGTTGTTGAATTGTGATATCATGTGATATCAGACTCGTCAATTATGGCGTGTTATATGGCTCGACAAGCCTCGCCCTTTCATACGCAATAACAGCCTCGTCTGATATCAAAAGTCACCTTCTCTGTCTTTATATACTTGTTAACCCAGTAATAAATTGTGCATGATTGTATTACGTTTCTTTATCGTTTTAATTTTAAGACACAGAGTAATGAAAATCTTTTTACATAAATAACATATGATTAACAACACAGATGACCAAAAAAATCAAATAATGTTAACATTACTGTAGCAGTAGGCTGCATACATATTTCAGATTTATTTATTCAAACATAAAACCACATAATCAGAAAATGATTATAATAGTTTTCATTTGCTTCAAGCTCAAAAAAACATCACTGTCACCATGAATTACCATTACCTTCATGCTCGTGATGAAAATATTACATTTTGATTTTTAATAAAAGGAGATATTTTTTATAACCCTTTATTACAACTCAATAAATAATGTCAGCATTGTTGACAATTTAATTGGGTCGCGAAAATATATGAAAATATCAAAAGAAAACTACTTGCAGAGCGCTTAATCATCCTTCCACACCAGATCTGTATTTGTTAACATAACAACTGTCTGCCATTATTCATGTTAAATTTTATCATCATTGAGGACAGATAGTCTTTTAAAGTTCAGAAATCAAATCCAAAAAAAAATAGGTTTTCCCGTGCTTTATATAAGCCTCGTTTTGAAATAAAAGTACTCTGCCTTTCCGCATTCAAAAATGAGCTTAATTTTTAAATTCTATAGTTATTCTGAATTAAAAATCATTATTTTGCAACAAATTTATTACCAAAGAATTCAGAAGATTTAAATAAACAATGGGGATATTGATTTCAACGAAGTGTGCTTGATTCCTACCAAACGTGAAACAGATGCTGTTACGTTAAAGATATTCTTCACATGATGTAACTCTCATCTGGGACAAAGGGGCATTTAGTGATCCGATAAAAATGAATGACTCTGAGAATGTTTGTACGAAATCTGATGGCTTATAATTCTCCAATAATATACCAGACCAGATTTGTTTGCTATTAATTAACACAGACTACAATTATAGTGTCAGTTATGAAAATCGCAACTTTGATAAATTGTCGCCTTTATCGAAAAATTGTGTCGCAAGTTGGGGCAATGACGATTTTCAGCGAAACCCTTGGAGATGAATTTTTGATCATCAGTCTTTGAATTATAAAGTACAACTGTCAAAAGGGGCCATGCCATTTATCATCAATGCCAATTAGTAATCACTCATATATGTGGATGAATACAAGATGAAAATTGTATTTTTTAATGTAATAAGAACTGCACAATTATCTGTTATCACATCTTTATCCATATAGCAACACTATAGTATTATATGATGCGGAAATGGAGAAGCATTTAAATTAATGAAGTCAAAGTATAAAAATAAATAATAATGCTATTCATAAATTATACTAAACATAATTAATAACAATAATAATACACGCAATGTTAATTTATGACATAAATTTAATATTGAAAATGTTCGTGGTATTTAACATGAATATACCGAATGTATAACAAACAAACAAATAAATAAATCATTTTATTAATGATAAACATAGACATTAATTTTAGTAAAACAATTTTTATGTATTATCTGTCATCTTAGATCTTTTAAGGGTGTACTAAAATAGGCTATACTAGTATGTATTCAACTTGTAAAAATACTCCGTTTTCTTTGTTCGAATCTTTTTCTCAAACTTAACCAATATTTACTGGTATACATCACTTAATGCGATGAATCGCGTTCAACTTTCGTTTTGGTAAATTTTGTTAATATCTTTAATTCATTTTTAAAAGTTGTAAATGATATAGTTAAATTATATTGAAAAAGTAAACTATGGGTCTAATAGGTCAAAGTGCATAACACATGAACGGTGAAAAAGTTTGGCGCTAATTAAACGCTCGTTGTTTAAAGCCTTATAACAAAAGACGGATCGTTTTTTGAAAGGAAAAGACAATATGGCTGTTATTTGCCAAGAAATCTATATTCCGGAGATTTACTATTTGTATAATTGGCTTCAAATATTGTTCGCATGCAGAACGATTTTCTCTTACAGACATAGACGAGTGTGTGGGCAATCCATGCAAGAATGGAGCCACGTGCATCAATGGGCAGAACAAGTACACGTGCACGTGTGCTGGAGGTTGGCAGGGAACCAATTGTGACCAAGGTGTGCACATCCGTTATTTAGCTAATGTTACGCAGTCTGTAATTTTACAATTCACAGATTAATTTCTTAATGTGTTGTGATATTTTCACATGCACAAATGCAGTCACTTGGTTATCACATAACAAAAAATATTCTCAGCACAATATATGATGCACCATCGACCAAAAAGCTATGTAAATTTTCCATTCGCAAATCGAATTTTTACCTGCATTTCAAGACACGTAATTATTTGTTAGTATCCAACTATTTTGATATGATACACGTTTTACTTAAATAATCATAGCTGTTATATAAATGTGAAAACATCCAACTGTTATAATTCGTAGAAACAGGTACTTACTGTGGGTTATTACTGTTGTTGTGTGTATTTGTTTCATTCTGTTTATTAACGTTGTATGGGGACTACTTTTGTTTCGGTAGACATCAACGAGTGTGCCACCAACCCGTGTAAGAACGGAGCCACGTGCAACAATCTTGTTAACATGTACACGTGCACGTGTACAGGAGGATGGCAGGGAACCAACTGTGACCAAGGTAAATTTTTGTTATAGAATATTCAGACGTATTGCAATTGTAAGCAGCACATTCAGTTGTTCATTTTGTAAGAGAAGAAAGTAATTTGTTCAATTATGATTGGCTTCAAATATGATTGGCTTCAACAAATTGTCGCAACCTGAACGATTTCCAATTACAGACATCGACGAGTGTGCCACCAATCCATGCAAGAACGGGGCCTCGTGCATCAATGGACAGAACCAGTACACGTGCACGTGTGCTGCAGGTTGGCAGGGAACCAACTGTGACCATGGTATGCGGCATCTGTAACGCTGTTTTTAATTTTACAAATACAAATATTTAGTTCTTAGCGTGTTTTTGTAGTTTCAAATACATACATGCATAAAATGTGTTATAAGATAGCACTCATACTTACATACTAGGCAAAATATATTATGCACCACATACAAAATGCTATGAACAATTACATTAAAGAATTCCACCTTAATGTAAAAACACTTAATTATTTGCATTTTCCCAATATTTTGGTACGATACGTGTATTACTTATTGCGTAATGCGAGGGAATAAATTCGCATACAATTCGACGAACTTTTCGTTGCGATTTATTTTGCCATTTTAGCGCAACGCTTTTCAAGTCCACAAACTATTCTAAACAACAATATACTTTATTCAGTCGAACAAATATACCCATGACTCATGTACAGGTCAGGAGTCCTGTAACTTTAATAAACACGTACGATCCCTCAAGCTGTCTGGTGTGTTCTGTAACTAAACTTATACAAAATGTTAATATATTTATATACCATGGGACACCAAACGGAAGTAGGTCTTATTCATGGCGAAACGCGTAAATTAAACTGCAGAGTTCAGCGTATCACAAAAGCGTGTAAACTTTAATGACATTTTTGTCTGGGAACGGAAGAAATCTGATCTGTTCATTTATTTGTCACTTGTCACGTTTTATACATGTAATTTGTTTGAATATTTGATCGAAATTTGGGTATTACGTTACAATCTTAAATAATCAAAGCTGCCATTTATTTGTTTAAAACACAATTGTTTCATTTCGCGTGTAGAAAATGCAACAGTTTCATTATGTGGATTATAACTGGTGTTACGTGTATTTGATTCATTTTGTGTTCGTATTTTGTGCAGGAGGCCATTCAGTACAAATAAACCTATTGTCATTGTCATTATCATTGTTCATTATTTTGATTACGTTTGTTTCGGTAGACATCAACGAGTGTGCCACCAATCCTTGTATGAACGGAGCCACGTGCATCAATGGGCAGAACAAGTACACGTGCACGTGTAAAGGGGGATGGCAAGGAACCAACTGTGACCAAGGTTCGTTTTTTGCAAATATACATACATCTAAAATTGTCAACATGACGTTTTAAAAACATATTCACAAAGATTATGTCATTTAAAATGAAATAAAAAAACTTCTCTATCAAGTAAAACAGATATGTAATTCTAACAATTAATATGGTGGTTAAATCATTTTTAAGACATCAACGAGTGTATACAGAATCCCTGCAAGAACGAAGCTACTTGCAGTAACCATGACAACGGCTACACCTGTGCATGTACCGCTGGGTGGGTGGGTCAAAATTGTGACTCGGGTGAGTGTCCACATGTTTAACGACGTAACGCTGACGTTTGTGAATATAGTTTTGCACTAGTCATTTTTTGTGTTATGATACACTAATTGATCGAACAGATTCAAGTCGATTAAAGATAAAATCACGTTATCCTTAAGAGTATCATTCCCCATAATCGTTTAATTATTATGTTATTGACCTATGTTTGATTGTCACTTTTCAAAGTTGAAAAAAGAATTGAAGCAGTTGAAGACATTTTTAATTTATAATAGACGATACGTTACTTACCCATCGTTTTATGTCAAAAGCCTTGCTTCACAATATGTATTGAGTTATATTTTACTTTATGTTACTCATTTATAAAATAGTATATGTACAGTTTGTAAAGTGTAATTGTTTTGATTCCATACGTATGCCGAATCGTAAAATTAAGTTCACCGGTCTTCATTCATTTACATTCTAATTTCATTACATGTTATATTTTTTATCTATTTATATGAGATGCATCTATATGTATGGCGTGATCATTGATTTAAATGGCATGTCGTTGATGTAGGGCTGTTGTCCATTTCTGGCATTAGTATGTGCACTTAGTATTGCTTAACCAGGAAAAGCATACGTATCCTAATTGAACGCCGTAAATGACTGAATAATGTTTTAAAAGGCGAAACGTCTATAAAATAATAAGCAAACACTTCATTAAGGTTTCTACTTTTGTTTCGTTTCATGTTATGCTTCATGCAATTTAATTAACAGAACAGAACAGAACAGAATATTTATTTTGACTTAAGCATAACAAGCTTATCGTCATATACAAATACATGAACATTTTACAGACATGCGTGATGGATACATAAATTATGAAAATGTTCAAATTACATACATCAATTAATAATCCACTTGTCACTGGAGTGTGAGAATGCTCTAATTACAAGTTATAATGTGACATGGAATACATCAACAACAAAGTTACGTGTTACATACATGGTTAATAACAACATGTAACGAGCATAGTACACTCAATTGTTTGTAGAAGCTATAGTACTTCTTAACAAATCATGTGATAATAAACAAATTGTTTTCTCTTTTTTTTAACACGTTATACAATAGATGGCTAACTTTCTAAGTGTCGTTTTCTTATTACTATTTAGGAGTTTAATAAATCTAAACATACTAGGTCGCTTGTAATAGAATTCTGGAATATATTTGATTCTTTCTTCTAGGTATTGCGGACATATTAGTATGAAATGGTACTCATCTTCGATATCATTACAGTTACACATGGGGAATAATCTTTCGTTCTTGTCAATATTATTACGTCTGCCCATTTCAATTAACAATTTATGGGATGAGGGGCGCATTTTGGCAATAATCCTTCTATGTTTTTTTTTTGTTTTCAATTAGATCTAAATACGGTGAAATTTCGAATGTAGGTTTTAATTCTTAATACATATATATAGATGGTGACGAATCAATGTTAGTCCTCCATTCAGCTACATACTGATCTCGCAATCTTATTTTTAATAAAGGGATGAATTTTTCGATATTAACAGATTCAGGGAATAACCATACATTTCCAAATCCTGAATGGTTAAGTATATCGCGAACTTTTGATGACCATTTTACTGTATTATTTCGTTTAACAATTTCAGATCTTTGCATATTTATAACAGTGTGTAGAATACAGTTACTTTGTTTTGTTTGATATAATTTAAAAAAATATTAAACAATTCTAAAATAACGTCCAATGATTAAAGGGAAACGACCAACTTCCGCATACGATGACAATGAATTAGTTGAAATCTTTACATTTAATAATCTTTTACAAAAAAAATTGTGAACACGTTCATTATTATTGGCAGTTATAAACCCAATACTTCACAATTACAATTCAAAATTGACACAACATATGAATCGAATAACTTGAACATGATGTTTATTGGGACTTCCATATCTTTTGTTATAGAGAACAATCTATTCATTGCTCTTGTCGCTTTACCATACAAGGTATTTGTGGCTGGTATGTATGATCCGCCACTAGATAGGAGTCATAGGACGATACCTTAATAATTAAAGTCACTGACTATTTCAATTTCATTGCCTTTGAATGTCCATTTATAATTATTGTTCATGACGCCACCCTTTCGAAAAACCATTATCTTTGTTTTATCAATATTGACAGTTAAGTTCCACTTATTACAATATATTTCTAGGTTGTTTAAAGGTTCCTGTAAGCCTTCTTTGGTATCGGCGAAGATATAGAGAATACTAGGTTAGCGTTGAATACAGAGAAGTTTATGCTGCGAGGCTTCGAACGCCGGGAGCGCGAGCCTTGGCGAGCGCTTTCGGTGTTCGAGCCGAGCAATATAAACTTCTCTGTATTCAACGCTAATCCTAGTATTCTATTTATCCCATTTGATTTTTTGTCAGCGTGACATTTAACTAACCTTAGCCTAACAATTAGTTTAATTCATTCTTAAAAATCGCTTAAAATCTAACAATTGTAACCATGCATAGTGATATAAATGTATTTGTTCTGGTACGCAAAATAGTCTTAAAAAATTCACACACAAACTGTAAAATTAGTAAAAATAATACCATATGCCTCGATTCAATTTTACGAAGCATGCGAATCGTAACACATTACGACCGCGAAAAGAAGATTTTACTGTACTATAATTCATTTTATTTTCGAAAGAAAATGATCAAAATCCAATATGGCGGCGATTGCTACTGACAAAATGATGTCGATGTCAACATAGATTCTACATGTACACTATCGACGAGTAAACAGACAATTGCAGCGACTGACACTTAATTTGACTTAATATGCAGGGCAATACGTTTTCCGACTTCGGACGACGAATTTAAGGACGCGCAGAACGTGTTTTTATATAATGTTATGGGTATGCCGTGTGTGATCCAATGCATCAATGGCCCCCATGAAATCATTTCCCCGAAGACATGGAACGACAAAAGAACAAACAAAAACCAAAACACGTTCGAACTAGTATCTTACCTTAAATTATCCTTTAAAATCCATCCAATAATCCATTTAACTCAATAATTGGCGATTTTGCATCTAAGGTCTTTAATAATTATTTTAGCATAGTAAAATAAAGACCCTTATGCCATCCTATCACTATTTTCAAATGAATTCGTTAAACTTTCTTATTCGTCACACGCTACGTCATGTACTCCATGAACATTACTGCTGTTAAAATGAACCGGAGCAGTTTATCAAATAATAGCCGTTGGTAAACTCGGATGCATTTGCAGATTTCTGCATACAAACATAATTATGTTTATTTAATATATAAATACACAAAGAATGGAAAACATTCCATTACACAACAGATAAATCAGTAGATAATACCCGTGTACAAAATGGGACGTTCTGAATTCCAGTGTGGTGCTATTTTTACCATCTTATACTTTACACAGCTCTATGCTTAACGTGAATTAAATCGGATAGCAAATATTGCAGATTACTTATGAATTGTGCGATATTTGTATGGCTTGTTGTACATTCTTAAATGTCAAAAGTTTATGCATGGATTATAAACAATGCACAATACACGAAATAAGGAAAATGTGATTAATTGACAATTCAAATACCGTATGTCGATATACAGTACATGTACATGTGAAATAAGTCGCGTTTATAATAAATCGTCATTTTTGGGGGGGAAATGACGCAATAAGTGTCATTTTATGACGCCATCAATCAGCTGATTCATTATACGGATGGCAAAAAATAATGTCATATTACTAGATTTAAAGGTTGAAGGTCGTATAATTTTGAAGCTAAAGTTTTCTCGACTTTATTAATTATGAAAAATCTTTCAGTGGTAAAGTAAAAGGTAGTCCGTGCACGTGCCCTGTGCACGTGACAGGGCACGTGACAGGTATATCCCACAGTGTTGAATACAGGTAAGTATATTCCATAAGGTGTTATACCGTCAATGTCGCGTTGAAAATGTGATAAAACTGCATCGTCCGCAAATAGGAGTAGATAAACCGATAATTGATCAAGTGTTATACCAGCGTTTAATCCGTTTTGAAGACTGAATTCTATATCATTCACGAAAAGTGAGAACATGATCGGCAATGTTATTTCACCTTGCAATAAGCCGACGTTGCTACTTAATAGGTAAACTAGAAAGGGAACGCATGTGTTTAACTTGGAGTTTCACATTATTTTACATCGAACGAATAATAGTCATTAACATGCCATCAACTCCTGATCGAATCATTTTTTACCAGAGCTGCTCCCTATTTATGAAGTCATATGCCTACCGGTAATCGACGTAACAACAGAATAGCTTATTTTTTACTTATAGCTGTTTCTCCATTAAAGCATTCAGGATAAAAATTGCGTCAACTGTGCTACAATTCGGTTTAAAGCCAAATTGCGCATCCGTTATGATATCATATGATTCTGCCCAAGATTTTAGACGTTCATTTATAATCTCGGTAAAAGGTTTAGCAAAGCAGTGTTACAACCCGTTTTGCAATAAACCCGTTTTGCAATAAAATTATTGCAAAACGGGTTGGAGTGTCTTATTGCAATTTTTTTTTTAAACAACCCGTTTTGCAATAAACCCGTTTTGCAATAAAATTATTGCAAAACGGGTTGGAGTGTTTTATTGCATTTTTTTTTAACAACCCGTTTTGCAATAAACCCGTTTTGCAATAAAATCACCACACATTTATTTGCAATAATTTCATTGCAAAACGGGTTGGAGTGTCTTATTGCAATGAGAATTTTGTATAACAACCCGTTTTGCAATAAACCCGTTTTGCAATAAAATCATCACTCTTGTATTTATTCAAATGGATTGGAAAAGTTAAAAGTGATGTTCAAATTTTGTATTTAAATAATATTGTTTTAAAATAGACAAAACTGTGAGTTAAAACTTAAAATTAAAAAGCATGGAAGGTGGTGAATTTCGAGATTTAATACGATAAAACAAAACAGAATGTGTGTCGAAACGTGTTGAAGTGTCTTCATGCAACGTCAGTTGTGAGTTACAAACCGTTTCGCAATACAATCATCACATATATACTATTTGTTTCAAATTGATTTGAAACGGCATAAAGTAAGTTTAAAATGTCGCCTGCAAGGTAAATATGATAAAACTAGGCTGAATGTATATATTTATGAAGTGATTTTCACCAATTGGGGAATTAAATTAAGACAACCCAGAAGTGCAATAATTTTATTGCAAAACGGGTTGGAGTGTTTTATTGCAATTTGTAATTTGTATAACAACCCGTTTTGCAATAAACCCGTTTTGCAATAATTTTATTGCAAATCGGGTTGGAGCGTCTTATTGCAATTTGAATTTTTTATAACAACCCGTTTTGCAATAAACCCGTTTTGCAATAATACAATGACACGTGTATTAATTAATTCAAATTGATTGTAAACATTAAAAAGGAAATTTAAAATATCGTTTTTTTTTTATTTCCAAATATGGACAAAACTGTTAGTTTCCACTAAAAAGTAAAAAGCATTGAAGGCGATGCATTTCGAGATTGAATGCGATAAAACAATACAAAATGTAAATAGAAAGTGTTTCAACCTATTTAGTACTGAAGTGAAGATAACGCCGAAATGCAATAATTTACTGAAAAAACGTGTTGAAGTGTCTTCATGCAATGTGAGTTGTGTGTAACAAACCGTTTCGCAATAAAATCATCACATATATACTTTTTTTTTTCAAATTGATTTGAAACGGTATGAAGGAAGTTTAAAATGTCGTCTGCAAGGTTAATGTGATAAAACTAAGCCGAATGTATATATGAAGTGATTTTCACCAATTGGGGAATTAAATGAAGACAACCCAGAAGTGCAATAATTTTATTGCAAAACGGGTTTATTGCAAAACGGGTTGTTATACAAATGTCACATTGTAATAAGACACTCCAACCCGTTTTGCAATAAAATTATTGCAGAACGGGTTTATTGCAAAACGGGTTGTTATAAAAATTCAAATTGCAATAAGACAATCCAACCCGTTTTGCAATAAAATCATTGCAAAACGGGTTAACAATTGTATTCCAAAACTGGTTGTTATAAAATATCAAATTGCAATAAAACACCCCAGCCCGTTTTGCAATAAAATAATTGCACTTCTGGGTTGTCTTAATTTAATTCCCCAATTGGTGAAAATCACTTCATAAATATATACATTCAGCCTAGTTTTATCACATTTACCTTGCAGGCGACATTTTAAACTTACTTTATGCCGTTTCAAATCAATTTGAAACAAATAGTATATATGTGATGATTGTATTGCGAAACGGTTTGTAACTCACAACTGACGTTGCATGAAGACACTTCAACACGTTTCGACACACATTCTGTTTTGTTTTATCGTATTAAATCTCGAAATTCACCACCTTCCATGCTTTTTAATTTTAAGTTTTAACTCACAGTTTTGTCTATTTTAAAACAATATTATTTAAATACAAAATTTGAACATCACTTTTAACTTTTCCAATCCATTTGAATAAATACAAGAGTGATGATTTTATTGCAAAACGGGTTTATTGCAAAACGGGTTGTTATACAAAATTCTCATTGCAATAAGACACTCCAACCCGTTTTGCAATGAAATTATTGCAAATAAATGTGTGGTGATTTTATTGCAAAACGGGTTTATTGCAAAACGGGTTGTTAAAAAAAAATGCAATAAAACACTCCAATCCGTTTTGCAATAATTTTATTGCAAAACGGGTTTATTGCAAAACGGGTTGTTTAAAAAAAAAATTGCAATAAGACACTCCAACCCGTTTTGCAATAATTTTATTGCAAAACGGGTTTATTGCTAAACGGGTTGTAACATAGCTTATCAGTGTGATTCCCCTGTAATTGTTAGGGTCGGAAACATCTCCGCGTTTATAAATTGGTAGAATCACTCCGGACGACCAGCTTTTTGGAAATAGTTTAGTATCTAAAATGTAGTTAAATAATATTTCTAAAGGTCTGGCTATAACATCGATTGTTTCTTTGAAATATTCGTAAATAATATTGTCATGTGAGGCCGCTTGATTATAATTAAGGCGCTTGATTCTTTTTTTTAATTTCTTCTAATGAAAAAGGTTTATCAAGTTCCGGATAGGAGCTGGTCTGATTTTCAATACGATCGAATTCATGTAGGAATTCGTCATATTCCTTACTGTTAGCATTGACATCAGTGTCAGAAGATAAAGTGCTAAAGTATTCGTAAAATTCATTAATCGAGACATTTTCCGCGTTCGTAGATGGTGATTTCGGCTTAAATAATTTCCAAAATTCACGTGGCGCTTTACGACTTGAGTCATTCATCTGTCTGCCTTGTGCACGTTTATACCTTGATTTTGTTTGTGTACAAAAATACTTATAATCCTTCTTCGAAGCAAGCATTGTAGCCCTCGAATTTTCATTTTTATGTAAATTATATTCATACAATCTTCGTAAATATTCCGCCAGCTTTTGTTTGCATTCATCATTAAACAAGCGTTTTTTGCTCTTGTCATCTGAAGAGAAATAATGATTTTGTTTATTATTTAGTCGTTTAAAAGACGGTTCACCGCGTATATTGAGAAAATTAGTAAATATCGATACCAATAAATCTGGGTCGCAGTTTGAGTTAACGCCTGATTGCAAACTGTACTCTAAATCTAGAACCTCACCAGCTATATCTTGTAAAAACTGGTCTTTAAATTCCGAGTTCCACGCGAAATGTATTTAATATAAGTATCTTTAAATGTATAGATGTTGACTGGTGTGTCGGAAATCCGTGCCAGAACGGAGCCACTTGCACTTCATGGCAGACAACATACCAGTGTCAGTGTGTAGCTGGTTGGACCGGGAGCAACTGCACGAAAGGTGGGTTTGTTGATAAATCCGGCTTTCTAATAAAAGTTTTCCATTTCGACATTAAACATGCCAATTGATGTAGAAATATATTTTTATGAGCTAAAATACACAAAAACAACGTGTTTTTCGAAAACAATGATAATAAATAGTATGGTTAAACTATCGTATATAGATGAGTGGACATATAACCAAGGTCCTTGTGGTTACTAGATGTATGAAATACCCACGTATTGGGTATTTTGATAAGTAATATTCAATTCGATGTTTGAAATACGTCATTAAACAACGATTAATACATTTACTGATTGTGCCATAAAACCACGTTGCCGTATTTTTATTTATAAACACGCATCAGAATGTCAAAGAGCATTGTGTTATTTGTGATATATATATAGGGAATGTTTAGCATTGTTAAAGAGTAGTTGTAAAAAGCTAGTTCTGTTCTCAACATGTATAGTTATAAGCAAGTGCCACGAATGAATGTCAGTGTTTGTTCTGCTATGCGTGTACTCTTTTCTACCCTCCTGGTACATTCACATAAAAACTTTGCATGGATTCTAAAACATAACATATATCTTGTTGCGTGCTTAGTTACAATTCTTATTTTATTAATACACCAAATCTAGGATTTCTGTTTGTACAATATGAGGGCATTTATGGTAATCTATATTATATTGTTAAGTCTGTTTAAGCGAAGGATCAACATTTGGTTTAAATACTTTGACTTTAGATGGCACTTTTAGATATCAACGAGTGTGCCAACAACCCGTGTAAGAACGGAGCCACGTGCATCAATGGGCAGAACAAGTACACGTGCACGTGTGCTGCAGGTTGGCAGGGAACCAACTGTGACCAAGGTACAGTTACATAATTGAAAAAAATGTTCATCAGAAGCAATCTGTGTAAAATAATATACATTATAAAAGAATTGCAAATAAATAAAACAAATATTAATCGTAACATTGTCTTACGCCTTTAACGTTGTCCTATGGGTTATGTACACTCTATCATGTGTACAGATTAAGGTTCATGGGGGGGGATAAAATTCATTAAAACTTCGCTTTGGTTTTTCTTCATTCATTGTGGTACAACATGGTCAAACTATATATCATTTTAAAGCTAAAGACGGATAGAATAACATACACACATTTTTTACGTTCAATATTTGTGTGCTTTATTCATATTTTGGTTTAAAACCAATACATTTTTACACTAATTTACAAAAATATCAATCTAAAGTTAGGAAGGACATGCACTACCTTAAGTTGAATAAATACAAAGCTATATACATATACACGGTCAAGTTAGTAACATTTCACAGAAAATCATTGTCATAAAACAACAAATGAGTTTTTATTCAACTGCCTTTTTTGGGTAAATTTCCTAAACGAAGTTCTAAAAATAACTAAAACGTAATTACTTTTTTAAAATCCAGGTATGGTGGATAATAAGAGTCACAGTTCTATTTCAAAGGCTAAACAATTTTGTTATTTACCTATCAACCAAATTGCAAATTTTAAACCATCTCAAATTGAAATAGATTGCAGACGACATATAAAATTGTAAAGGAATAAAAAGAAATTTGCAAACCGATTGATTTTATATTTCGATTCCTTCTACCCATTTTGAAAGCGTGGCCATCGCTGTGCTCCGTAGAAAAACGTGCAAAACAAATCGGTCGAAACCACGTGCAGTGTTGAGAAAACCGGGTATGTGTATACACAAACCTGAGAAAACACATACTTATTTTGACAGTTGGGTGGCAACTAGTAAAACAAGTATTAACATTAATCAGCAAGAGATCGCACTAAATAACAGAAATGACCACGTAGAGATATCATCACTTACCGTATTTCAAATATTTTCGAGCTGAAAATTGTCCCCCACACGTTCTTTTTTAGTTTATTTGTATTGTTTTTCTGGAGCCGAAGTGCATCTCACAGAATATCCATCCAACTTCCGTTGTTTTCACTTTCGTTATTAAAAACTCCGTTTAAAAGAATTATTTCTACTTTTTGATTGTTAAAGCGATGTATTATTATATATTATCAATAGAATAGTATACCGTGATGAATTGAACGGAGTTACGTATCGATCTTTCTGTTTGTCTGTAAGCGTACTATTTTATGCGCAATAATATAAGATAAGATAAGATAATCTTTTATTATAGTGACATGTGTTTACGTACAATGTGTTGACAGACATATATACAATGCATAAAAGAACACCCGGCCTAATAGGCCTATAAGTCACCTTAACGGCAGTGTAACATATAACGTGATAATTATTATACAAATGGACAATAAAATATATAATAATATAATAAGTAATGTGATTCGACAACAATTGTTAACATTGGACGTTGAAATGCTTCTTACATAGTTATTCTTTTGAGTGTTTATGAGGTCTGATCGTGCAGTTTGCAAACATCAACGGAAAGATTACAATCCAATGCATTTGTCATAGTCAACCGTTTGGAATGTCAATTAGGCGATGAGTGAGTTTTTAGTATGTTTCTTTCTATTTTATTAATTTAAAAATTGCTGCCCCCATGGTGATGAAATGACATGTGTTCGAGTTTTGATATTTCTAGATATGTAAACTTTTTTTACTATTTAAGCATAGCTTGCCCTCGTCGATGTCGATATTATTCACTAGTTATATAATTTATAATTTATAAATAAGTGGAATAAACATGATTCAGATTTTTGAAAATAATGTTTATTTTAGTGTTAAAATCGCTTTGTATTTTGATTGATTTTGTGGATGGTATGATACGTTGATGTACAAAATTGGTAGCAGTTTGAAGGAAAAACATCCTTTAAAACATATATGTATACATTTTTAATGTGGCACTCTTCCTTAAGTCAAATTTTAGTTCAATGCTAGGGGTCCCACATTTTTCAAAATGAAGCCTCTACATGAACCTTAACTTGAGCTTCTTATCATGACTGCAAGTGAATCAAATGCTCATAGTTTTTCTTTTACTAAAATTATCATCCTCATTATACGACGCACAGAGTATTTTTTAACATTAAACATTTAATTATATGTTATTTCCGTAACGAATCAAACATGAGACTTACGTTACTGACTATATAATATTTGTATATGATTGCACACACATGTCTTTTAGATATCGACGAATGCTCTAATAGCCCGTGTCAAAACGGCGGCACGTGTATCAACGGACAGAATAGTTTCACGTGCACATGCGGGGATGGCTTCAATGGAAACACGTGTCAAAATGGTGAGTTACTGCATGTACTGTATATGCACTTTATTGTTTGTATATTATTTTATTAATCAAATGCATATCCTTCAATACAAAGAATACTTATGAGTATTATTTTACAGCCGGGGACGTTTAACCTTTATGATTTTGTAAATATTAATTAATGTTTATACCAAATGATTTTAGCACCAGACAAAATATAAAATATACATTTTTGTTCAATACAACGCAGCCGGGTACAATGCAATTTTGGCGTAAATTTATGTTTAATTGTGTTTTGATTTTTTTGTTTTATGTTATCTTCGTTGAGTGTGAAGCATTGTTTTGCCTGTGATCAAATTATTTATAAGAAATGTAAGTGTTTTTGTCAAGCTTAAATTCAACGTCATACCTACCCATGTAAGAAAAAAATTGCCAAATCTGCATCAATATTTCCTGATGTTATACTGTTTCCTCCGACCTCTACCAATATACTTTATTTGCTTACTTACAATGTTCTGTTTCCTGGCTCGATGGACTTAATGAAAATTAAACACTGTGAACAGTATGTTTCATGTGTGTTTCTAGTTGGAACGGGCTGCAGCGCGTCCCCGTGCAAGAACGGAGCTACGTGCACATCCGCGGGTAGTTCATTCACGTGCTTATGTACGTCGGGATGGGGAGGCACGAACTGCGACCTGGGTGAGTCGGTGTAGAGCTAGTCGAGGTATTAGTTTTACCTAACCCAGTTTTTATCGACTAGTGTCAGATAAATTTTGTCTTTGATTGGCACCGATTGTTGGAAGTTTTAATGCGGTCGGAATTAGAAAAAAAGTGATAGCAATGCAATCTGGTGATTTTATGCAATAAATTATTTAACGTGCTGTGTGTTTTGAATTAAGATTTAAACAAAAAATGATACTGGATCCCTATGGTTAGTATTCGAAAGTTTACTGTGTTTTACAAAACCGTCTCGTATACTTCGAGTTCAAATATGTACATAATTACTTTTTATGCTCCCCCCAAAAAATTAGGGGGAGCATATAGTCGCCTCTTCGTCCGTCCGCCCGTGTGTCCGTCCGTGCACAATTTTTGTCCGGGCTATTTCTCAGCAACTAATGATCGGCATTCAATGAAACGTTATGGGAAGCTTCACTACCAAGAGAGATGTGCATATTATCAGCGGGTTCTGGTCGGATGATTTTTCACAGAGTTATGGCCCTTTCAATTTTTCCATTAACTGTACATATAGTGCAATTCTTGTCCGGGCTATTTCTCAGCAACTAATGACCGGAATTCAATGAAACTTTATGGGAAGCTTCACTACCAAGAGTAGATGTGCATATTATCAGCGGGTTCTGGTCAGATGATTGTTCACAGAGTAATGGCTCTTAGAAATTTTCCATTAACTGTACATATAGTGCAATTCTTGACCGGGCTATTTCTCAGCAACTAATGACCAGAATTCAATGAAACTTTATGGGAAGCTTCACTACCAAGAGGAGATGTGCATATTATCATCGGGTTCTGGTCGGATGATTTTTCACACAGAGTTATGGCCCTTTGAAATTTTATATAAAAAAATTCTTGTCCCCCCAACTACTGTGCCCTCAAGACGTTTCCTTTTATCTGAATATATAGTGCTATATTGTGACGAAAAAAAACTTTTGGGGAGCATCACCCGTCTCCGACGGTTTCTTGTTTATTATTGCAACAAATACGCAATGGACTGACTATCAATTTACTTTACTTTATTTTGTTTTTATAATACATTATAATTAGTTATGGATAAAGTCGTGTACATGTGTAGGCAAACAATATTTATTCCTAAATAAAGTAATGTTAAGCTCGTCGAATCAGTATCAGTTCAAACAAGTAATATTTTTAGTCATTTGACTGATTTTAACATTATAAAACTAATATCATATGTGTCATTTCGTAAACGTACATACACGAAACAACACATTTGGACATTTATACACACATACAATTACGGTAATGCTTGCATTCGTATACAACAAAACATACTTAAACATACGCGCTTATAATAAACTATGTTTATTTTCGACAAAATTAAATGTACCTCGGCGGACCATCTTAAATAACGTTAGCTTGTTTAAGCCCTGTACAATACTTTTCTATTTAGCATTTCGAAAAACTTAAATTGTAGAAAAGGTCAACGGCCAATGGGGACCATGGACTAACCCTAGTGAATGCAGTGTAACCTGTGGGGAAGGAATAGCCACGAGAGCAAGGTTAATCTATTGTGACTCAAAATCCCTAGCTTATTTGCGTTTACGCGTATCAAATGTTGGCATACCACACCGATTATAACAATAATGCTCTTAAAAATAAAACGGTATAATTGGCATTAACGGTATAATTGGCATTAAACCGTGATTAAAACAGTCAGAATATCCAGCGCAAGACTTTATAGATGACGGAAATGCGCCGATTATTTTAACATGTGCCTAAGCATTTAAACAAGATGAAGTATAACTTAATATGTATGTTTCAGGACCTGCAACAAGCCCCGTCCGGCGAACGGTGGAGCGCTTTGTGAGGGCAATCCTTTATTGAAGGTCAAATGCGAGAACAGCAAGTGTCCATCCGCTGGCTTTGGTAGTTCATACGTGAACGTGAGTTATTGGCATCTAATATCAGTATATTAAAAATTCAGAGATTCTCACATACGCCTTACTAGGGAGGTTACACAAATTCATCTTGTTACGAAACATCTGCTTTTCTATTCTGTGTGAATGCTACTTATTGGGGTCCTACTTAACGCTGTTTAGACACACGAATACGCACAGGGACCCACACAAGCAAACGAGATGGCTCGATTAAAACGGTCAAAGTAGCCATGCCTGTTGGTAGTGTCAGTGACTGTCCTCGCACATTACGTTATAAAAATATTCATTGACACCCAGCATGACGCTGAATGGTTATTTATTAAATGCAATAACTGTGTTTAGTAAAAAACCATTCAGCGTCTTGTTGGATGTCAATGAATATTTTAATTATTACCACACGTCAATTTACAAAATAGTACGGACAGAAACGGCATAAAAGTAACTTATGTTAACAGAATAACTAAAAGCATTTAATAACAATAATATGTGTTTGCTTTTGGGGTATCACATAATTAACTGAAACATTTGACGGTATTACTCTGAAAGCAGACAAACATCATCTTTTGAATTGAATCGCTTCATCTATAAATTTTAACGTGTCCAACGTCTCCAGAAAATTGCATTTGAGTACATATCCTTTACCATAAATGTGTCAAACTTTTAAGACAGTGCTTACTTTTCGACATACAGAAATGTCCGAAGAATTACTTCACTTGCGCAAGTGGAAAAATCACGTGCATCGAGGACTCATTCGTCTGTGATTGTACAAATGACTGTGACGATTCGAGTGACGAGCAGCCGAAATGGGCCGGATGTCAGTCCTTCTGCGCAGGAAAGAACGGCGCGCAGGGTGAGTAGAAACTTTTTACCATTATGTGTGCAGTATGCGATATTACTTTGTTAAACTTTGCGATCAATAATTGAGCTATCCATTGATTGTTGTTTCTTTATGAGTAAAATAATATCACAGCAATGCATAACCCTATCGACAAGTGTACCATTCTTGGACACGCATATATTTACACCAACAGATAGGCGGTGCAATCCAAGATTTCGTCCACCAATAAGCTTAAAGACTGAAGAAATCTCTTCGGTTGGCCAAAGATTATTAGTTGTTCGACGTAAATCGATTGAAAAACTTATTGCTAGCACAATGGTTGTATTTGTTGCATTTACATTGTGTTGCATTTTATCGCAAGATTAAATGCATATTTCAGGTCAAAGTGCTACGTCAGTGACGATGCTGATGACGTCACTTCTCGTTGTTTGTACGCGGTTGTTCAGCTAAGCGTGCTCTGGGTTTCGTACAACTTTGTGGACTTGAAATGTGATCTACATGCATTGTAACTTGTTAAAATCGTATATTAGGAAAAATTGTTTTACCCTAAATGTATCTCTTAATTAATTGTTGAACACTTTGTGGGCTTGATTATTTGTTGGAGACTATTTACTTAAATATGTGTTGTTCTCTGTGTGAGAGTTTGTTGAATACGTTGTTACCTCACATTTGTTTTGCAGAAGCTATGTTTCTATATTTGTGTCTGATATTAGAATGGTGACTATAAATATTTGTTGGATACTTTTAACCATTAATATTTTTTTTATACTATCATGTATTGGATGCTTTGAGACTTTTAATATTGGTGTGAGCTCTAATTTTGAAGATTTTGTGCAGACTTTATGACATTTAATATAAGTTAATTATTTCGTGACATTGCATAGTTAATAACGACTTCTTTATCTTGAATATATGTTTGACCGTCAATGATTTTTAAGTTTTAATCGGTTACTTTATGAACAAGAATATTTTAATGCATAATGTGAACGTCTCTATACAATATCTTTATAAATGGGATAGATTGCTATTTTATGTTTATGTTAACTTTAAATCAAATATGTGTACTATTTTACACCTTCTGCTTCGTTTTTTTGATTGTGAGCTTTTAATGTTTATAATATTTGTAAAATTAAAACAGCGTATATATACTTAACTTGCTTTCTTATCGGAGATTTAAAGGGTGAATGATTTCAAATTTGATATCAATATCACGTTTGTATCTGTAAACTATATTGATCTGAAAACATTTATAGAAATAAGATGCATCGTAATTTTTTTAACTGTTTGATATCTGTAGTTTTTCATTTAGCTCGAATAATTACTTTAATATTATATCGCCAAATTAAATTTAGACATTGAGTAATACGGTAATCCAAAATGTGTTATTTTAAACAATAGTTGTTTTCCCATCAATAAAAAAACCAACCGCTAAACATGTTCCTTTTAATAAAAAAAATCAGATTTCAAATGTAACGTGATCAGATATAACTAAATGTAGCCATATTAAAGACGCCAATTGGTTTCTGGAACACTTTGACATAGACGCATAGTTAAAGAGTCTTAACAGGACGAACAGGTAAGAGCCCGTTTTCATACTTGATTGTTTTACACAACATTGTGTATTCATAACATGTTTCATGAAAAATAAATATATGTATCATCGTACAAATGAAGTATAATGTATTCATAATTAAATGAACTACAGCTTTCTATTGACACGTAAATTAAGATCGTGTCTTAAGCATATTTGTGTTTATAAAAATGACATTATTAAGCATCTAAATTGTTGGTAAACAATACGGTCATATTTGTTTAAACGTAGGAAACATTCGCATACTAGCCGCATGATGCCACAATGGGTTTACTTATAGTTATGAGTAAATTTATTATTCTCTATTCTCAAAATACTATTAAATACTCGTCATCATTATCATCCATATCATCATCATCCTTTCAACATCATTATCATTATCATACAAATAATAACCCAAAGACAAATAGGAGTGAGTGCTTGTATTTGACAGGACTTTCGACATATAAATGCAAAAAACAATTCTTCTGACGCTCGTATGTGTTCCATGTGCCACCGCTCAGTCGAGGAGTCTCGAGACGACTGAAAACGATGTAATATCTTTGTTCAGATGTCTAAAGAACTGAAACGATACTATTTAAAAGATGTAGGGCATAAAATTATGAATACTTAACGTGCACGTGAGTGGCATGTAAAAAAGTGCAAATTTATTCATACCAATTCGACCGCAAGTATATCCTAAAATCAAGAGTTACTGTTTGACTAAACTGATCCCCGCCGATGCCCAAAGTGCACACAGAACGCCCCAATGTACATCGATCACGTTAAGTTGCTTAAATACTATAAATATACAAATGTGAAACATTAATTTGTTTAAAGAAGCTGGTATTATCTGCAAGATTCATCCACCACCACCAATCAAGAGAAGTGTACATGACTTCACGTAAACCCCATACAATAATCGGAAGTAATAAACGATGCAGGTAAAACCGCGAGCGGGATACGCAACCCTACTGCCTTTTTTCTTTTCTTTCATGTTTCTTTTAATGGCAGGAAGACGCATGAGGACCCATGGCTCAAGACCGGTGTCTAGGTGCCTTCATCACCTCCCGTAACCTCTAATTTAAGAGAAATCTACAAATAAGCAACTATTATTTACTATATAAATTAAGTATTTCTTATTAAAACATGTAAATAAACGTTATCAATTTCATTGCGCAAATTAACATAGCAAACAAACATCAAAAGCATCCCGTGCACACCCCGGACATCAAGAAGAAACAAACAAATCACTCAAGCCATAAAAATCCATAAACATTTAAAAAATAATGTTGATAAATCATAAGTATTCCGTTGTAATATATATATAAGCATATGACGATTTTTTTATTAAAGCTACATTAAACCGACTTCAACATAAAACCAGTCACACCGAAACGAAAAAATTAAGTAATCGTAAAAATAAGAATACCTTTTTAAAATTAAGCGTTCATTACGTAAGAAAACAAAAAAATGATAACACTGACATTTAAACATACCAAGATTTCAATAAATATGCAGGAAGTACTATCTCCAGGAAGTGAGATTCTCAAATATGAAACACATAACTTGAACATTAACATTAAAAACACAATATGAAGCAAACGATGAAACAAAATAATCAAGAAAACTTAGCTGCTTCAAACTTAAATGTAAATACTCTCATCGACTTTCTTGGTAAAAGAAATCAGTTCGTGTTTAGATCCCATCTCACATGGACTAAAAAACGAACTGAAAATAAACTTAATATCGACTTTATTATTGCAAAATTATAAACGTGAAAATAATGTAACCAATTATTTAGATATACATATGTCCATTAAGGGCGGGCGGGCGGGGTTATCACCCCTTCGTTTTCCTTTTCCATTATTTTTGCCTGTCAAATACACCCTCGAATGGCGACTCAATAGATTTGCAAATCATATATACCCAAACACAAAAAACTCGTGCGCTTTCACGCTAAATCTTAAACACAAAACCCGTGCAATTTTCGCGCTAAACCATTACCATAATCTTTCTTCTAAATAACATGTATAACACCATACTATACCGTATTTATCAAACCGAGAATAATTTCATTTTGTGCCACATTCGACCAGCGTAACTCCAGCCTGTCAGGATCTAAACTGACAGCTAATGAGACCACGAAACCTTGCGTGACTTCATAGCGCGACTTTATAGCGTGACTTTATAGCGGACAGCTCCTGTTACGCTGGCCACATTTGGTATAAGTCCCATTTTCGTATGACGCTGGTTATGTATGATTTAATGTATATATATATATATATATATATATATATAACCTAGTTCCCCGTATACTACTGCATAAAGTGTACTCATTTTGACCCCACATTTGGTATAAGTCCCATTTTCGTATGACGCTGGTTATGTATGATTTAATGTATATATATATATATATATATATATATATATATATATATATAACCTAGTTCCCCGTATACTACTGCATAAAGTGTACTCATTTTGACCCCAAGTTTTCATTTCAAAAACTTTCTATGAACTCTTTCAATATCCTCAGCATTTGATAAACCCCTCTTAAGCGTTACACAGTATGGACGTAACATACGCATCAAACAAATTCATCATGATTTTAACAGGAACATGAATGTCGTTGGTGATTGAAAAAAGCGACCCCATAACCTTTAAGCCTTTATCTGATAAAGTTTGTGTAGTTTGTATAAATGATCCACCACTTGATAGTACAATGCCGATATAGTTAATGAATGAACCATTTCTATTTGCTCAGTATTATAAAAAAAATGTGTTAAAAACTGTTATTACAATCTAACAAAATAGTATGGTGTTGTTGTTCTGTGTTAATATTTCATAAATATGCCACCATTTTAAGGGATTTGTTCTCTTGTTGTTGTTTTTTAATTATGTCAATTTTGTTTGACTACAACAACTGAAATATCAAAATACAAAACAACAATATAATTATAAGAATTAAACTAGAAAAAAGAAACATTTTTTTTATTTCCGCATGTGAACAGTTCTGATTAAAATATACAATTGCTAGTATCAAACCTTTCAGTACAAGTGCAATATAATAAAACAAGAGCACCGCCTTGCGGGTGCAGACCGCTCATCTATTTTTCTTTTTAAAGGTGATGGGAATTATCCCAATACTTCAATAAAAAAGATAGATGGGTGGGGTGGAGAGGGGTGTATAGTGTGGGGTTGTGGTCATTTATTACATTATGTTCCAAAAATAAGAACTAAAAATGCAAACACAAAAACAAAATATTTTTTTTGGGGGAGGCAGGAATTCTTGGGTGTGATAGTTGGACGGTCTTTCAAAAATAAAATAATTAAAATAAATATTTTTGTTTTTTAACCATGTTTCCAAAAAAGAAATAGGGGAGGGGGTTGGGTGGGGTCGGGGGGTATAGTGTGAGGGTGTGATCATTTATAAGATGATCTTTCACACACACAAAAAATGTTGTTGTTGTTTGGGGGGGGATTCAGGGGGGGAGGCATGGGGGATGGTTTGGGTGGAGTCTATTGTAGTATGTCATGTAAAAGTTGTTTTGTCAAAGTATCAATCAAATCTGATCATAAATAACAAAGTCATGGCAATTTTTGTAAAATTTAATTATTTGACCTTGAGAGTCAAAGTCATTAAAAGGTCAAGGTAAAATTCAACTTGCCAGGTACAGTACCCTCATGATAGTGTGCAAGTATTTGAAGTTTGAAAGCAATAGCCTTGATACTTTAGAAGTAAAGTGGTTGTAAACACAAAATTTAACCATAAATTCAAAGTCAAAAAGGGCCATAATTCCGTCAAAATGACAACCAGATTTATGCAACATGTTCCGTACAGTCCCCTTATGATAGTTTGTGAGTGTTCCAAGTCTGAAAGCAATAGCTATGATACTTTAGGAGTAAAGCGGCCAAAAACACAAAACTTAACGAAATTTTCAATTTTCTAAGTATAAAGGGGCCATAATTCTGTCAAAAGGCCAGCTAGAGTTACAAAACTTTGCCTGCACAGTCCCCGTATGATAGTAAGTAAGTGTCGCAAGTATGAAAGCAATATCTTTGATACTTTAGGAATAAAGTGGACCTAAACAGAAAACATAACCAAATTTTCAATTTTCTAAGTATATAAAGGGCACATAAATCTGTCAAAATGAACGCCAGATTTATCTAACTTTGCCTGCCCAGTCCCCTCATGATAGTAAGTAACTGTACCAAGTATGAATGCAATAGCTTTGATGCTTTATGAGAAAAGTGGACCTAAACACAAAACTTAACCAAATTTTCAATTTTCTAAGTATAAAAAGGGCACATAATTCTGTCAAAATGCACGCCAGAGTTATCAAACTTTGCCTGCCCATTCCCCTCATGATAGTAAGTAAGTGTACCAAGTTTGAATGCAATAGCTTTGATACTTTATGAGAAAAGTGGACCTAAACACAAAACTTTACCGGACGCCGACGCTGACACCGACGCCAAGGTGATGACAATAGCTCTTTTTTTTTCAAAAAATAGATGAGCTAATAATTGAAGAGAGGATTTTCCTGTTACATGTAGATTAGATGGCTATAAATGAAGGGGTCAAAGATTTACCGTTCGGTACAATCACAGATGGTGGTAATGTTTGAGCTCATCTTTATAATTTCAGTTATGCTCATCTGAAACAGGAGAAACATTTATGGTTTCAATACATTCAATACAATACAAACACTGTATAATGCAAAAAAAGGAGAGAGCAAAATAAACTAAATAATTACATGTATTGCATGTACCGGTATATAACAATTTCACAATTTATAACAATTTAAATAACTTATTTTTAACTGGTGATAGTTATGTACAGGTATTTAAATACATTTAATTAATAAAAGCATGACAAATGTCATATTATCACTCAAACAACCATTAAACCATTGATGAAATTCCTTTTTATCCATGACCACATTTGTGAATTCAAGGTTTTAAATTGTGGAAAAAGAATAAGAATTGTTTATGTGTGTACATGAACCGCCTAAAAGGAGGCGAAAACAAGTACAATGTAACTGGGTTTATAAATCACTTCTGGATATCTTTTTATTGAACTCATGCAATATGTGTCATGGGACTGGATTCCCATGTTGTCGAAAAGCCATTATTTTGTGTCCTGGGATTTGGAAAGCAGATCAGTGTGGGAATGCAGCTACTTAACTTTTTCGGTAGAATGTTCTTTCATTATCACTTATCCCCTTTTTCACATTTGAACTCTTCAACATTGTTAAAGGGTGGACTGAATTTCTCATGTCTGATTTGACACTTTTCTTAAGAATATGTTACTGGTGAACAAATGCCTTTTCTATTTACGGGGAAATGTTTTCTTATTTCCATAAATATCAGTGTATTTCCTGTACACAGACATCATCTATTTATACAAAAGTTAAGCTATACATTAATGATGGCGGCATTTTTTGTTTCATTATTGATATATTTTGCAGACAAAATATCATACAAACCCTTGTCATTAGAGTTGTTAAATGGCAAATTGACAGCATATCCCTTGACAAATGCCTCATTTTGAAACAAGGCCAAACAATTTGATTCTATGTTTATCGTCTTAGGTGTGCCCAAAATTTTTTGATCGAGCGGAAAATTGTGATTAAAAGGGGCCTTTTCACAGATTTTGGCATCTTTTGAAGTTTGTCCTTTAATGCTTTATATAAATCAATGTAAACATTGGATCTAAAAAGCTCCATTAAAAAATCAATAATAAAAATTAAAAAACGAAAAAAGGTAACCCTCAGCAGGACTCGAACCACTGACCCCAGGAGTCCTGGAGTAAAAAGTATGCGCATTAGATCACTCGACCATCCTTCCTTTAACAATGACAGACGTATTTTATACCTTATATAAGCGATCCTCGTAGTTTCGCAAGATCAAACGACAACAACAGAACTATCCAAATTATTCATTGGTTTCGCGTTGCAACGCTTTATAATTTTCAGGTTTTAAAATCGTCAAAAGATGCATATAAAGCTATTTAGAGCATAGTAAATGTTCAGTATTACGGTTTCCTCACAAATATCATAACTAAAACGAAAATTTGCAAACATGAAACAACTTTTTTCAATTTTGTCAATTTACCAAACCGTGAAAAGGCCCCTTGAAAGTGTACGAAAAATAACTACAGGGACCCATATGACGACAATAGCTGCGTCATTCCAGAAAAAAAATTGTACCGGTATTCCTGTTTGGTGAGCAGGTGTTATCCAGGTCTCCGCCACTTTGGAAACACTTATCAACACCTTCGGCACAAATTAGGCTGACTGATTGAATCAAATCATAAGAGTTTTTTATTCAATATCATACATACAATGTATACATGTATATGATAATAAAACAAAGTTATACCACGCAGCAGCAATAATGTTCAAACATGTTATACAAGATATGCTAATATATACTTTTTTGACCTTGTGGTTTCTTTTTGATTAAAAAAAATTCATATGTATTTTTTTCTTTGGTTGTTTGTAATAGTTATTTAAAAAAAAGAATAATTATGAATAAATATGAGTTGCATAAAGTGGGTAGAAAACAAACTGGACTTGTTTATGAAAGTTAAATGTGTTTCCATTTAAGTTCAAATATATGAAGTTTATCGTTGTTGAGAGCTATTTCTATTTCAACTTGCATCTTTAATTTTAGATAATTGATGAAACAGTTCATGGTGGGTGTTTGTTTCCTGCATTTCATGCTGAATATAAAATATTTCATTAATATAATAATGTAATTCACAGCGTTATTAACATCTTGTATTTTGAAGGTATTTACCCCTAAACTGATGTCTAGGAGAAATAGTTTAACATTTAATTGTTGTTTCTCTAGAAAGTTTGTCAATTGATTCCATTGAGATTGAATATGTTTACACTCCCAGAAAAGGTGTTCTATTGTTTCAATATGTTCACTACACATATCACATAGTTTTGTGTTGGATAGGTTGCACTTGAAAAGGTATTTATTTGTAGCAATGATTCACTGAATGTATTTATATTGGAAGCTTCTCAATGTGCTATCAGTAGTTGATTTACCGGTATATGGCATGAAAAATATTTGTTTACAATTAAATTCTTTTTCTCCAAGAACTTTTGCCATTTAGTTTAGGCTTTAGAGGGTTCGGTAGGGTTTTTGATTTGTAGTGTGTAAAATATTTTGTTCGTTTTGTTTTGTTTTGCAATTATGTTTTCTACGACTGTTTTTGAGTACATGATGTGTTATTTGTATTGGTAACAGCTTTAATATGCATGGGTATACTTTTGATCAATGTGTAGTACATCCGGAAATTACTTGTAGGTATTCCGAATATGTAGCACAAATTATCAAAGGAATAGAAGTCGTTAATTCTGTAGTCGTACAATTGATCTACATATTTTATGTTTCGTTCAACCCAATGTTTATAGAAAAAACTATTGTTAGTAGTAATGTCTTTATTGTTCCATATAATGGTTTAACTGTTTGGTTTGGTTTCTAAATTATGAGTAACTTTACACCATGCCGATAGAACATTCGATAGAAATATGCTTTTTGTTGATATTTAATCTTAAATATTATTGTTGATATTACATTCAAAAAGTAAGGAATCACCATATTTTTTTATAATTTTCTGGTAGAATAATTTCCATTTACTCGTATTGGTATTATCTAAATACCCTTTAACCCAACTGCATTTGATTGCGTTCAGGAATTAATCTATGTCTGTTAGTCGGATACCTCCATATTCTACTGATTAAATTAATTGAGTTCGCTTAATTTTATCAGGTTTACCGTCCCATATGAAATTAAATATTTTTGATTGTGTATCTTTAATAATATCATTTGGTGGGTTTGGGAGAACTGTTAGTGTATAAATTAATTTAGGGAGTGCAAACGTTTTCAACACTGTGTTTTTTCCGATTAGTGTAAGTTTACGATGCTGCCATGATTTTAAACAATTTTTAAAATTTTGTAATTTAGGCAGTACGTTTTTAGAACTGTTTCATTTTCATTGTTTGAATAAGTTATTTCTAACGTTGAATTTCATTTCTTTTTTAAGATGGATATTACTTTGTTTAAATTTACCTGCTCGTAGCACAGTGCATTATTTTTTTTTAGTTTAAGACCCGATGCCATTCAATAAAGGGTTAGCGATTCTATAAGATTTTTAAATGAGTCACTGTCATTTAAAAAGTAATTTGCATCGTCAGCAAATAGGGACTGTATAATTTCTTCGTCTGGTTCTAGCGATATGTCCTTTATATGTTTATTTGATTGGATATAGTGTGATAGATACTCAATGCATATAATAAATAGCGAGGATGAAAGTGTACATCCTTTTCTTACCCCTCGTTCGATGTTAAAACTGTTTGAGAAGAAGCCATTGTTAATAAGTATGCTGTTTATATCGGTATTAAATAGTTTAACCCATTTTATTAGACTTCCACCGAAATTCATATTTTCTAAGAAAGAGAACATAAACGAATGGTCTAGTGAATCGAAAGCCTTTTCGAAGTCTGCAAAGAAAATGAGGCCAGAATCGTCTGGTTGGTTGAAATAATTTATGCATTCTTGTATCAGACGTACATTTTCACCAATGAAACGTCCTTTAATGAAGCCAGATTGAGATCTTGCAATGATTGATGGTAATATTTTTTAAGTTCTGTTTGATATACTTTTAGTTGCAATTTTATAAACATTGTTCAGTAAACTAATTGGGCGCCAGTTTGATAAGGATTCTAAGTTTTTTTCCAAGTTTTGTAATGAGTGATATTATACCTTGTTTTTGTAGCGTAGTTAAGTTTTCGTATGTTAAATGAATAGTTAAGTAAATTGATTAAATGTGTTTTAATATCATTCCAGAATATTTTATAAAATTCGATTGTGATGCCATCAGATCCTGGACTTTTGTTATTTTGCATTAATTTTCTTTTAGTGCTATTCCACATTCATATTCATTAAGTAATCCGTAACACAATAATTTGTTCTCTTGATTTAAAGGAAGGTGTGTATTTTTAAAAAGGGTGTTATTTTCAATATGTTTTCGTTTATAGAGGGTTTCGAAAAAAAACGTTGTTCTTCACGTATTTTAGTCCTGTTTGTTTTATCTTCGCCATTAGCTACTAATTTGTGTACCGTTTTTTGTTCACTTCTACGTTTTTCAATGTTTGTGAAGTATTTTGTATTTTTTTCTTTGTGTTCAACATGCTGTGCACGCGCTCGTAGTATCATTCCATTGAGTTGTGTATGATAGATTCCTTCTTATACTTGTTTGTTTGATGTTATTTCATTTTCAATGGCGGTGATATCAGTTGTGTTTGTTTCATGCAATTGTTTTGGGGGTTTTCAAGTATTTCAATGGTTTTGACGGTTTCAGTTTCAAGATTGTGTGCTTCTTTTTGTTTAAATGATGGGTATCTAAATGTTGTATTACGTATATTTCCTTAATTACTTCCCATAGGGTGTTTGGGTTTGCATCTTTATTATTTCGAACTGGGTTTAATATTTCCTGTTTTATTTGTGTTTGATATTCTGTATCTAATAAGATGCTGTTATTAATTTTAAAGTATCCTGGGCCTCTTTCAGGTTGTATTTTGTGTAGTTTAAGTTCAACTAGAGAGTGGTCAGTCATATATCCTGGTTTAATGCTACATGTGTCAATAATGTTGCAAAGTGACTCAGATGTTAAAAAATAGTCTAATCTGCAAAATATTTTTGGTTTTGTGTTTGAGTGCCAGGTGAATTTGATATCGTGTGGATTTGCTGTACGCCAGATGTCTATCATATTATAGTTTCAATTATGTTATTCAAAACGTTTCTATTTTTAGGATGAGTATTAAGGTTTCCTTGCTTTTTATCTAATAATGGGTTCAGGACAGTATTGAACTCACCACCAATTATAATAGTTTTATCTTGGTTATGAATTATAAAGGATTGTAATGTTTCGTAAAATGTGGAATCATCTATGTTAGGACCGTAGACGTTGATTAACGTTAATTGTGTTTCATGTATTTTGATATCTATAATTGCTAGTCTGCCAATTCTTATTTCGTTAAAGTTATCGACTGTGATCCTATATTGTTTTTAATCAGAAAGGCAATGCCTTTGTTTATTAATATGTTGTCCACTGAGATAAATGTCTCCGTCCCATTCGTCTTTTAAGGTTTGTGTTAAAGTATTTGTCAAGTGACTTTTTTGTAATAGGCATATACTATATTTTTTTCATCTAACCATTTGAAGATTTTTATACGTTTGTCTTTATTGTTTAGCCCTTTTACATTCAAAATGCATAATTTAATCATTTAAAGAGGTGGAGGGTGATGTAAATGATAGTTTGTGTATGATTGTCCAGTTAGTTTCTATTTTAAAACATGTCCAGTGGCTTTCTATTATAAGACATAATATATTCATATCTACAAACAAAAATAGAGAACAAAAAGGAGGAATACAAAAAGATGAGTATTCCATAGTAATGAAAAAAGTAAAAAGAAATAATCACAAAAATGAGAGAGAAAAAAACAACAATAAACGACTGGCTTGGCTAAATATTCCAAGTATTAACAAATATATGCAAAATAGAAACATGTTGATTTAAGACTTATTTTGCGAAATTGTATGTTAAGAAAAAAAATATTTTCTTAGTATTTCATTAATAAAGATGTATACAATTTTAATGCATTAAATTGATTTGATTTTTAAAATCTAAATTTATAATACTTAGAGTTCTTATGAGAATTTCTTTTCCTTTTATGTGTTCATAACAATTAAACATCGTAGAGCTAATGACATAAACTATTTAAAATTTGCTACATGTCAAAATTATACTCCATATCTTAATTTCGATTGTTAACGCCGACTGCACGTATATATTATCAGATAAACGTACGAAAATACACAAAAGTGATACGCATATCATGTGGAGTACTATAAATAATACAGTGTTTAATTTGATAAAAACCGTAACACGTTTATATTATCAGATAACCTTACGAAAATACACCAAGGTAATACGCATATCATTTGAAGTACTATACATAATACAGTGTTTCATTTGATAAAAACCATAACAAACAAAAGCCACATTATATTTTAGATTGGTATTTGTAATGGTACACATGCTAATTTATAGGAATGTTTTAAACAGTATTGTTATGTGGCATACAAACTACAGGTAGACATAACAAAGGAACACAATCCAGTATGAGGTACGGAAGCAACAAAGTAAACAAATAGACATATAAAAAATGGAGAAAACATGCTACAGTATATGTTACTTTTTTAAATAAATTTAATTATGTGAACACTTTTATTAGTTTTTATTTGTATTTTCATTATGATAATAATGAAAAGTACCAGGGAAAGCTAAAACGTCTAAATATGCTACTATTTCTTATAAACTTGTAAAAGGCGTAAAGCATCTTGCATTATCTAGTAATTGTGTAAATTATCTACATTCTAGAATAAAGACTACTATTGAAGCCGTTGAATTGAATTGAATCAGGCAGTGTAAATTTATTAAGCACCTGAAAATTCACCCAACACATACAAAAGCTTCATATAAAAGCGAAAATGGAGCAATCGTTTCAAATTATAGAGAAGGCAGTTAACCTGAAGAGTGTTAAGTGAACAAAACACAAATGCTAATAGGTACCCCTTTCGGAATATCCGAACAATATCCAAAGGAGGTAATGGATGTTCGTCGAAGGCTGATACCAATTATGAAAAAGGCACGAGCCGAAGGCAAGGAGGCGTTCCTTAAAATTGACAAACTATACATTAACAACCAAGTGTATGTGGAATAGGACGGTCGTGAGAATGTCGTTAAAATTGTCACGTGGAATGTGGAAGGACTAAGTGCACTTAAATGTTCTAATAGTAAGTTTACAACTTTTCTTTCCAATCATGACATTATATGCTTAACTGAAACCTGGACAAATAAAGATTCTACAATAGATTTAAAAGGCTACAGCAAACCAATTCATTCTTATAGACGATTGCAACACCGTAGAGCGAAGCGCTCAAGTGGTGGTATTATTATTTATATTAAAGATTCTATTCGTAAAGGTGTCATATTAGTAAAAAATGATATTGATTGCATTGTTTGGCTAAAATTAGATAAGCTGTTTTTTAATATTGAATTTGATGTATATCTATGTGTTGTATATATTGCACCAGAAAATTCCCCTGTTCATTCTTTGTATACCTATGATATTTTTGAAACGATTGAGTGTGATATTAATTTTTATCAAACTAAAGGTAAAGTGTTTTTAACAGGAGATACAAACTCGCGAACGGGACACAAAGCAGATTACATCGAAAATGACAGGTATATAAGCGATATTGATTTTGTTTCTGACCCAGATATTGAAACCCTAATCCCGCGTTCAAATTGTGACCCAGTTACGAATCGATTTGGCGACTACTTGTTAGACATATGCAAAGCAACCAATATTCGTATCGTGAATGGACGGTTACATAACGACTACAATTTAGGGAATATAACATGCTGTACACATAATGGTGAAAGCGCGGTAGACTATTTATTAACTGCGCGTACAAATTTCAGTGATATTTTAGATTTTACCGTTAACAATTTCACGGAATTCTCTAATCATGCGCCGCTAACATTTAATCTCCGCACGAATAACGCGGGTTTAACAAGTAATAGTAATCCGATTGTTTATTTTAAATGGAAACCAGAGAACAAATGCGATTTTGTGCGTGATGTATCGTGCGATGTACAGAATCTGGAACAAACTTTATTATCGCAAATTGATTCAAACGCTGACCCTGATATTTTAGTGGGAGAATTCTCAAAATATTTAAATTTAAAGGGGGGAAAATATTTTAAGCGCATTATAAAACCTGAAAATAACCGATTTTTATATTCTGATAAAAATAAACAAAAATGGTTTAATGAAGAGTGTAAAAACAAACAATCTCAGCTAACAAGAGCTTTATACGAGTACAATCTAAATAAAAATGAACGTACGCGAGAACAAATGATTTCTATGAAGAAGGATTACAAGTATGCATGTAGGAAAACAAAATTAAAATATAACAGTGACCAAAGCAAGCGAATGAATAATATGAGACGGAAATCACCTCGTGAATTTTGGAAACTGTTCAAGCGAAAACCTTCATCACAAATCTCAGACACGATACCGTTAAGCGAATTTAGTGATTATTTCAGTAAATAAGCCGACGAAAGCAGTGTAAATCAAAATTCTTTTGACGCCGAAACTTTTTTAAAAGAATTTGACAATAGGCAAAACACACACCCGTCGTACCCCGAATTAGATAACCCCATATCGATAGAAGAAATAATAAAGGCAACAAAACGATTGAAACACAATAAAGCGCATGCGCAGGACAATATAATATATGAATATTTTACTGAAACAATACATGTGATTTCAAAGCCGCTTGAAATATTATTTAATTACATAATGGATAAAAAGTGTTTTCCACGCAGCTGGGCGTCCGGAGTTATCATACCAATACATAAACGTGGCGACATTACAGACCCAAATAACTATCGGGGAATTACGTTAATTAGTTGTTTTGCCAAACTGTTTACAAGTATACTTAATGAACGTCTTAAACAATGGGCGGAAACTAATGACATTTTAACGGATGCGCAATTCGGCTTTAAACCAAACTGTAGCACAGTAGATGCAATATTTATTCTTAATGCCCTCATAGAAAGACAGTTGCAGAATAAAGAAAAACTATTTTGTTGCTATATTGACTACCGGAAAGCATATGACGTCATCAATCGCGGTCAATTATGGAGTAAAATGATTAATATGGGCATCGACGGTAAACTCTTGACCCTTATTCGATCCATGTACAATGAAGTCAAATTACAGGTTAAACACATGGGTTCACTGTCAGACATATTCAATAGTAACGTTGGTCTATTTCAGGGGGAGATAACCTCGCCCATATTGTTTTCACTCTTTATTAATGACATCGAATTAAGTCTGCAGAATGGAATAAACGCCGGCATGACATTAGAACAAATATCTATCTATCTCTTATTATTCGCAGACGACGCGGTTTTATTTTCTGAAACACAAGAGGGTCTTCAAGAGTCATTATACAATTTAGAAGCCTACTGCGATAAATGGAATTTAACAGTTAACATTGAAAAAACAAAGGTCATGGTATTCCGAAAAGGGGGTTCAATCAGTAAAGCATTCAAATGGACTTATAAAGGTCAAGAACTAGAAATTGTGAATAATTTTAATTACCTTGGAATTGTGATGTCAAGTGGCGGATCGTTCGTGCCTGCAACAAATACACTTTATGGCAAAGCATTAAAAGCGATGCATTCTTTGTTCAACCTAACGAAAGATATGAACGTACCCATAAATATCATGTTTAATTTATTTGACGCATATGTTTCATCCATTTTAAACTATAACTGCGAAGTTTGGGGATCCATCAAAGCGGAAAATATTGAACGCGTTCACCGTAAATTTTGTAAAAGACTATTGAACGTAAAAATGTCAACAAATTCACTATCGCTATATGCCGAAGTTGGTCGATTTCCCTTGCATATCGACAGATATGTCAGGATGGTTAAATATTTTTTGAAATTACATACTGTGAAACAGGGAAATTGTATTCTTAAACAAGTTGTAGTTCTACAAAGATTAGAAATTGAACGTAAAAATAATGCTAACAATTGGTCATCGAAAATACGGGACATTCTTAACCAAACCGGTTTCACCGATGTATGGCTATTCCCCGAATCTGTTAACAATGATCACTTTATCCCGTTATTCAAAAACAGATTACGAGACCAGTATATTACCAACTGGGATGTCAGTGTGACGTCGTGTAGCTCAATGATCCTATATAAGGAACTCAAACCGGTTTTTGAAAGATCATCGTATCTTGATATTGTTGACAACAAAAAACATAGGAACATTATTGCAAAATTACGTTTGTCCTCTCACAAATTATCCATAGAAACGGGCAGACACCAGAATATTGACAGAGATCAACGCAAATGTATATTATGTAACCTTAATGACATCGAGGATGAATTTCACTTTGTTCTTAAATGTCCTTATTATAATGATGTTAGGAATGCATTAATTCCGAACTATTATAGAATCCGGCCAAATATGTTCAAGTTTATTAAACTACTTAATAGCTCAAACAAAACTGTATTAAGAAAGCTAGCCATGTATTGTTTAACATGCTTTAAAATAAGAGAAAATGTCATATATATGTAGTGTTAAATACAAATACATTTTTACAAAAAAATAAGGTCAGAAATATGTAATTATACCTATATTTGTAAACCTATATGCATAACATTGTGTGACCACTGTGTATTAAACCCATCCATGTACCATTCTCACGAAATATGTTCACGAACTATGTTTATTTCGTGTTTATTTAGATTATTTATTCTTTAAAATGATGTGTGTTTTTGTGTGTACTTCAACGCATGCTGTTATTTATATGTATGTTAATGACGATGAGCTTCACATGCTTAAGTCAAAAATAAACTATTCTGTTCTGTTCTGCTTTCAATATCTTCAGTACTCATTTTAATTGCACATAAAATATATTAAATATACATGTATTAAATGGAATCATTGGCACAGAAGGTATCTAAATGAGTTTAATATTTAGTTAGTGGTAACACTGAGTGATAATTTAACTTTCATATTGACAATTACCAGATTATTTTTTGTTTTAAAGTATGTATACAGAAAGAAAAATGTAAATGAAGAGTAGAGCCGTCTTGAATTACAAAGCAGTGCTATTGTACTTTTTTATTAGTCATAATTGAGATGTTAAAATGAATGTTTGTTACACACATATTATAGATGACGTATGAATAGAAAAAAAAATCTTACAACTATCATACGTAAAAACAAGTAGATCATAGATGTGGCATTACATGCACACAGAGAAATACTTCTAAATATTTAACACAAAAAACACAGAACACATTTGTATATATGAGGAAAACAAATCATTCCAGAGAGGAAGACAACATTTACATGCATTTAAGAAAAACCAGTACTGATTCTTATTGCAAAAATGCACAAAGAGATTGCTTGGTAAATGTACATATTTAAGAACATAAATTAACACAGGCCTAGACATGAACAGCAAGCTAGGAAGTAGGATTTAAAAAACACACACACACACACACTTATTTATAGTTTGTAAATACTAGTGTCATTTAAGCAAAAATTCTTCCTGCTAAAAAGCAAAAGAGGAATAAAGCATGCACATATTCAAGCATACAATGAAAGTAATGGACAAAGAGGTTAGATATATATGGAAGAAGCGATTTATACAAGAGTTAAAAAGGCATACATTCTTTAGGGTATGTTTTTATTCTAGGAATTTTTTTCCAATAAAAGACTGAGATTCATTACCTGTATATTTATATTATTTCAATATTAAATTTCAAAGCAAGCATAATATTGAAAACAAACCTCTTTACTGGAAAAAAAAATTTTTGCTTAAAAAACTGTTTTTAATAAATCATTATAAAAACAACCCGTGTTTACATTGTAACAGGGTTCATACAGACCTTGAAAAGTGCTTGAATTTCAATGTTCACCTTGAAAAGCGCTTATAAAGGCTGTTGAGTGCTTAAAAAGTGCTTATTTGCATATAAAAACTTAAAAATGCTTTAAAAGTGCTTATTTTGGGCTTCAAAAGTGCTTGAAAAACTCACTAAGGATAAAAATATATAATTTCATATCTTTTCCATGAGTCCGAAGTCATAGTGGGTTTTTTCCACGATTTATGGCGGTTCCGATCTGTTCATACTGGCAGGTACTGGATTGGTATAGGTCGGTGTGGTTTTTAGAACGTAAGGGAGGCAACTACTACTAATCTTCCGTCAATTGGTCTACTTCAGTTTTTTTACGCATTATGCCATTACTGTGCTGACAAGTTGAAATATGCCAATGAATAAGTGTATTTTTCAGAAAGGGTTGCTTTTGAAATACCCTTGTGTTGTTGACAACGCCCATTCTAAAGTCAAAGCATCTTGTAAAGTATGCAGAATACTGAGAACAGATATAGAGATCGCTAGTATGTGGGAATCCGCGATGAAAAGCCACCAGAAGAGTGAACATTTAGAATACATATTCAATACAAATAACAGGTTTTGTTTTGGTATGTGTTATGCGATTGGTCAATTACTATATCATAATGAAATATCTCACTTTTGATTTAACAGTTGTTACTGTAGTAGGGTAGTGCAGACTGTTGTAAGTCACATAGAATGTTTAGCAAGAAGAGACCAATTTAGCGAAAATGTTGTCAGTATTGGGCACAGAATAATATACAGTTTCCAGTACGTCGGACTAAAAAAGTGCTTGAATTTGGATTGATTACCTTGAAAAGTGTTTAAAAATTGCTTGAATTACATTAGAGAAAATCTGTATGAACCCTGTGTAAATCATGATCTGCATTTAAACAAGGGACGCAACTATGTCTGAAAAACTTCGATAGTGCAGGTGCGTAGCATGCTAATTCACCATACTTGTGGCCACATTTTATATTACTTTATTCCAAGTACTTTCATTTAGCTTAAGTAAAAGCTATTAAAGACCGCTATGAATTATGGCAAAAATGTAGTAAAGAGAACTGGAGCAGGGGATTTTTATATAGGATGAGCGCATGTGGAATAAGACCCATTTTCGCATGACGAGGGTCATTAAAAAATACACCATTGCGATATAAAATTACAATAATAAAAATGGCACATGGGTGTAATTGTTGCTTGTTTTTCCACACACAGTTTCTAAAGATAATGTATTACTTGTGTGCGGGCACTCTGCTTCTTGTACTAGCTGGGGTTTTTTAACTCTCGGAGTAAGATTTTTTGGCCACGGCTTTTCTAGCCAGAGATTGTATTCCGAATGTTTAATTTGCGTTGGTTGTTGGTTCCCTTTGAAGACAGCGTGTAACTTCCCTTCAAATGACCACGATCTTTCGACGGCACTGGGTTGCTTTAAGCGCAAAGATGCCAGAACCTCTGCATTCAGTTTCGTGAGGTCGTCGTTTACAAAGATGCCCAATCCTTTGAATAATTTTGCTTTGCTCATAATGTCGATCTTTGTTTGTCATCTTACGAGCCTGACTTTCACTGGCCGATTTATGTTTGGTTTGAACTTTCCTAGCCTGTGGGCTATTTCAATGTCATTCGAATTAATCGTGGTTCCTAGGTGCTTGTTCACAAGCGATACGATTTTGTCTGTGGCCGACACCGAGGACTGACGGTCCTGGTCGTCTGGGATACCGGTTATTCTGACGTTATTCCGTCGGCTATACTGTTCTGTATTGTTAGCAAACTCGTCATGGCTTATTGACTCATCGGACTTCTTATGTTTTAAGAGTGCGTTTTGTGACTTAAGGTCCTCGATAAGCTTGCTTTTGATTGAACTTTCTTTTTTCGGTAACTCTATTTCACGTTTCTGTTCAAAGCAATCACTCTCAAGGATTTCTATTCGGTGGATTACGTTGCCAAGGAGTTTATCTTTCAATTGTTCCACAGTTTCTCTTATTATTTCTTTTATAAATAAGGAATCGTCATTTGTTAATTTGTTGATAAATTTTGGCTAATTTCGTCGAGGCGTTTTTCAATAGACAATTCCGCTGGTTCTTGAGTTTCGTTTTGCGAATTGGTGACAAATGTTGTCATGGTTTTCTGTTTCTTTTGGTCTGGTTTGGATTTTTTTCAATGTGGTTTTGGATCGATTGATACTTTTTGTTGGTTCTTTTTTTTTTCAAACACTGACGTGTCTAATAAGATAGTGTTTGTGGATGTTTCACTCGCGGTTAATGAAGTGTCCGCTTACCCTTATTCATTTTATCTGATGTGAGCGTCTTTTAATTGGTAAAAACTAATGAGGGTATAATTAGCGGCTTATAGTTAACGGTGAAGTCTATAGATTACATGTATACCGAGGTGGTTGCACTGTTGATTTTATTTACTCTTACTTCTTCAATCGTGACGATTGTGCAGTTTTATAGAGCGTTCTATAGAGCGTGACGTAAGATAGATAACGGAACTTTTCATCCCGCTCGAAATAGCATAGTTTGAAAAGAAAGTCCCCCACTCGGCGTATCTTGTTTTAAATTGTTCTGTTCATCAAAATACTTATTTTGCTTTAGCTAATTTCATAAGTACATTTCTCCCACGATGTTAAGTATTTATATTTACAACTTTTCACAATTTCACACTTTTTATCGCACTGATTGCATATGCTGTTATAAAAAAAAACTACATTTTGGTTTTTACTGTTTACTGTTTACACCGGAACCGGAACCCCCTAAGCGCAATAATCTTAATCTAATCATAAGAATTTATATGGTAAGTGATTTTGAAAGTTTCGTTCCCACAGATAAGTAGGTTTTACAAAAATCTAGCCTTTATGGAGTAAGTCTGTACTTAAATAGCTAGAAGAGACAGCCAAACAAGTATTTTGTTTTGATTAAGATATAAACACTTCCAATATTCATCGTTTTGAATGGTGATTTTTCCCTGAATATCAATAACTACATAGATTGAACATTGTCTTTTATACTACCTTTTTATATCGTATGTATTGCCCTTTGTGGATTTACTTTCAAATATATACGCAGTAATTGTAGATCTTAAATATTCTGTGATGCAAAAATGTATGTTTGTTAACATCAATCATCCATATCCACATTATAATAATGGATCAAGACTGATATAAGATATTATGGTATGATATAGTTTTCTTTAAAGCCATGTTTTGTTAGTCATATTAAGTTAAGTAACTTCATGTTAGTCAAAAAGCAATACCGGTATGATAAAGACAATGTTTAGGATTATATGTATTCAATATTCACTAACTTAAAAATTTACCACAATCGTGAAAAGAATTATATTATAGAAAAACAATTTTTATATACTCGTCGTTTTTTTATATTCCTGCCTGATTCTTCATTTTGAAAAGTCTTGTGGACACTACATATAGAATCAAATTTGTATGGCCAATTGCATAGTACATATACAACTTTTGGCGATTAAGGGGCCTTTTCACGTTTTGGTAAATTGACAAAATTAAAAACAATGGTTTTAAATTCGCACATTTTCGTTGTAGTTATGATATTTGTGAGGAAAAAGTAATACTGAACTTTTACCGTGCTCTAAAATATCCATTATATGCAGCTTTTGACAATTTAAAAAACTGAAAATTATAAAGCGTTGCAACTCGATACCATTGAATAATTTGGAGAGCTGTTGTTTTCGTTTTATTTGTGATACTAGGAGGATTGCTTATATAAAGTATAAAATCACTAATTGTATGTGCAAGGATGGCCGAGTGGTCCAAGCGCTACACTTTAACCCTGCGGGTTAGTGGTTCGAGCCCAGTTTAGGGCTACTTTTTTCTTGTATTGTTGCTTTAACTGGAGCTTTTAAGATTCAATGTTTACATTTATCAATATAAAGCGGTTAATAACAAGCTTCAATACATGCCAAAATCTGTGAAAATGTATCATTAGAGACATTGATTTATGAAACACACAAAGTAAGATACATCTTAATTAAATTAAAAAAAATAATGCAATAAAAATATTTTTAAAGTATTAAATGAATATGTGATTATACCTTTTGAATTGTTCTGCATTGGAATCACATTCTGGCGTCCAAGAGTCAATGTTTTATTAGTTGTAGAGACAGCTACACATCTTAATTTTCACTCGTCACGGACCGCTTTCAGACTTATTTAATTAACTAAGGCATTTAGTTGATGAAGTCTTCAGTTGAACAATTTAATCGTAGGTTTGTTACATCCTTATGTTTTAAGTCAGAGTTTATTTACAGGTCCCGCTGGGTCTTCACGATTGCCTGCATGTCCGGACCTTATGGACATTTTAATGGGCATCGCCCATGACATGTTCATATGATTTAAAATGACTTCACATGACTTCGGACGGACTACTTTCCGAGCCCATCACAGAGGCGAATGTAATGTAACCGTCGTGCAAGAGAATGCGTCCCCATATGTTTCACACATGATGTCAATTTATCATACATCGACCGAACAATCTTTAACAATCTACCGTTAATTCCGCTTAATAATTGCACCATAGTCTGTTTCGATATATTGAATCATAGCATATCATTAGGTCAATATGGCAACAGTAAAGTTGGTTTTTACTACTAAGTTGTTTATCTATAAAAGCTTTCAGCTGAAAAATAGCCCCCAACGTGCTATAGTTATTATTTAATCCGAACTGAGCGTCTGTGAGCGCATCGTTTGCAATAGCCCACTTTTAAGGCGTTCGTTTATTACGACTGTAAACAATTTGGCGGAAGAGCTCACTAATGGTATACCTCGATAGTTTTTCGAGTGGAATTAGTCACCTCTTTAAAAATATATCTATAACTACTCCCTTTACCCAAGATTTTGTAAATGACTGCTTTTCAAGTACATGTATAGTTCAATAATATTTCAAGTGGTGAATCAAGTTTTTTCCCACTTTAAAATATTTGTAGATAATATAATCAATTAAATTAAGATTTATGTATTCCCAGTAATGGTATTGCCTTTCGTTTTTCCTCCTTTGTAAATAAACTATCAAACTCCTCAAATATCCCTGACGTCATGCTAAGTGTAGCGTGACGTGTTACGTATTTGTTAATATCTTCTTCTTCGTCACTTATATTTGATGAAGAACTTTTTAAAATATTCAAAAAGGCATCTATGTCAATATAATCACCCGTGTTATTAAATGACTTTTTTAAGTTTTAATCGCATTTCATTAACATGAAGACATTGATCCCTGTTAAAATTACGATTAGATTGTCTGCACTGTACTTATAATCTTTTTTCGCTGTAAGCAGCTCATGTCTACTTTTACCATCTTTATACAAGTTATACTTGTTTAACTTCGCAACATACATATTTCGTTTTTGTTTACATACATGGTAAAACCATTTGTTACTTGTGTTTGAAAACTGTGAGCATTTAAGTTGTTTTTGAGCCTTTTTAATTCCGTAATTGTTTAAAACAATGTATCAGTCGACCATTTCATCCGTATCTAAATTATTTTCAATAAATATTGTTTTCAGTATTATCCACGCCGTAATGATCATGTTCATATTCAGCTACATTGTAGTTTGTGGCAGAAATATTGTTTCAAAGAATCCATATACATGTATTAAATGATGAAGTCGAAACTGTGTTTGTTGTTTGCGATGGCTTTAATTCGATAATCTACATCAAATACGATATAAACGGATGGAAACTGATACATAAAATATGTATAATGTTTTATAAATACAATCTAAATTGACAAGAAAATATCAAGAGGAAGTTAAATAATATTCAAACCATGCTCATGCAAAAACGACAATGAGAACATGGGTGGCAAAATATAATACCTGTTGCAAAACTGGTTAGTTTATTTGATCGACACGAATTTCTGTTACGCTCAAGAGTGATAAAGTCTTGATAAATAAATGTTATCTTTTAATAGTTTATGTATGGTTAAATTGTAATAAACATAGCTTCATACAAAATATGCATTTAGAAAAATTCAAATACAACATAAATCTGAACAATACTAAAACATGTAACGGTAAGGATTGATTCGAATGTCAAATTAACATATTAACACAGTATCAGCAAATTTTAAATAGAATACTCAGTGTCATTTTAACAGATAATAAATATTTACATCAATGTTAAAAATAATGTTGTTTAAGATATATTTAGTTGAAAATTTACCCATAACATAATGTTGATATGTTGTTGCGTTGTTGTTCGTGTTTATCAGATTTTTTTTCAAATTATCCATCTTACTGTATTAAAGAACAAAGTAGAAATTTTATTTTAAAAACAATAAGCCCATGATGTACAAAATGTACTAAAACAGTTGTTACATATAAACAAGCCACAGGATCCATGTCGCATGCACACGCGACAATATAATATAGCACTTAACACATGAAATACATAATACAACGACATCTATGGTTGAGAAAACTAATATAAATATCATGATATGAATAGATAATAGATAGTTAACAATACCAATAGACATATACATGTTACTCGCTTATATTACGACTGGTCTTTCACGTAAATAACAAATTTCAATATTTGATTAGATGTTTTGTTGTTCCAAATTAATATTCTTCTTTCATATTTACTCCCAATATGATGTACTGGGCATTAACAAATTCAAATTAAGTCTAACTCATATTCTACGCAATCACATTCGTGTGATTTAATGTCAACGATGAATTTAGTTGTTTTATCCCATCTACATGTCATTTCATCTACGTCAACTATGTCAGAGCATGGTGTACCAAATGAAAACAAACAAACCTACATAGCAAATAAAGCACATGTTATGCCTTTTGCTCGAGGAAGTATCATGATATATGATAGACGAAGCGTCACTGATGCACACTCGGTACATGATATGTCCGTCTGCTTCGACGTATTTTCGAAATTCGTACTTTGAAAGCACTGTGTCGCCGACCAAAATAGCGTTGTCTGGAGCAAGAACTCTGATCTCAGGCTCGTCCAAGTCGATTTGCTCGCAAAACAGCAGCTTCGACAAAAACATTTGTCGACCAGGCAACAATGCGAGAGCGGCACCAACTATTTCCGAGTACGTGATACCTTGATAAGGATGGCTACAACAGGAGGTATTGTGCACCTCTACTAGGTCCCATGCGGGAATGTAGAGATTATTACTGTTACTTTTTAATTGCCAACGATCAAACGGATACAATGAGCAATTGAACGCTTGAGCTTTACCATTAGCATCATATATCGCCAACGGTTTCGTCAGAAGCTGTGTTATGTTAAATATCAGATCCGAATAGTTAAGGCCTGTAAATGTGGTGGTGAATGTGACGACGAAATGCAACGAGCCAAGTCTGTCATTGTTGTTAGTATAATCGTGCGTTGATAGTAAAGCTGACAAAAATGACCAGGTTTCAATCCATGTGTTGTTCGGAAATTTAATTATTTCTTGTGTTTTCAGGTATGTTACGATATGTTCAATAAAGTATATATCCACTGTTTTCAGGTATTTTACGAATTGTTCAATAAATTTTGCATCCACGTGCACTGGTTGAAATTTCAAAGCCACAAGTACGTTTACTCTACCAATCTGCATAGTGTTACGAATGACGCACACTCCGTCAAAACTATCAAATCCGAAGGGACAGGTCACAAACTTGCACTTCCTGAAGCCCTGAAAATGTAAGAATTAATAATATTAAGTTCTTACAACATCAATGAAGTTTTGGTTGTCAATACGGATAAAAAGACAAAGAAATATAAATTCTGTCTCTTGATTTTAAGATCTATACAATTCAGGCAAACGTACAGAATACACACATCATTTTATTTACACGCGCGGGTTATTCATGTGCATTTAGTGTGTGTTTTTTCGTGTTTTTTTTCAAGTTCTGTCGAAAGACTGATCTATAAAATACCGCATTCAACCGATATTAATTGCTCACGAACTGCTTGGTCATCAGTAAAATAAGTATAAAACGAATAATTTTTGTTATTTAATCTGAATATTGTTTAAATAATTACAGGTCACGCAATATCGATGGAGCTCTCCTCAAGTACGTTCACCGGAAGCGCACAGCTGAGAAAGCTTTTTTCACACAAGCCGGAGTCAGGTCCGAACCCTTTTCATATCTTAGTTCTCAGATCTAGTTGCCAAATTGTTTAGCACCCACATTTTAGGTTAAGCTGGTTAATACCCGCATTTAAGGTTAAGCTATTGAGTTATGGTTTTTGAGAGAATAATTTAAAAATGGCCGCAGAACCAACGCCTTTTTAAGTGTTGGCAGAGAGCTTTTTGACTTTACCAGAAATGTTAGCTTCACAGACTGCATTAAACCAATTGGCAAAATTCTCAAAAAAAATCGAGCGAGTTCCAAAATTGGATACTCGAGATAGAACGATATTTTATAATTTATAGGTGTGACGATGCAAGAAAAATTACATTAATATTTCAAACATCGGAAGGGCCGATGTGTGAAGTCGTTAAATGATATGTATCCTCTAATAGGCGCGTTACGAGAATTTAAAAGCAGAGTTACGAACACGATATGGGGAAATAATTGATCCACAGCATGCTCTTAGGTTGTTAAGAAATATAAAATAGTAAGGGGCGTAAATGTTGCAACGTACGGGAAACGCGTCTAAATGCTTGCACGCGACGCATGCGAAGGAGAACCCGAGGAATCTGACCCTATGCAACGCGTACTGGTTGGGCAGTTTACAGACGGCTTAATCAGTGACTCGATCAAAATTAAAATTATTAGAAACAATCCGAATACTTTAACGGAAGCGGTCAGTTTGGCGCTTAGGGAGAAAAATTTCTTTAAAAGAGTAAATTTACGAAAAACACCTGTCGACTTATCATTCCCGACAAACCGCGGTGAGCTTATGGAAATAGATCGTGTGCGTCCGACGCGCAAATGTTTCAAATGCGGTACGCAAAACCATCTCGCGACAGATTGTAGGATTGTTAGGGCGATTAATTACCAGCCATGTCCGAGATTCAATGATAGCGAAACGGCGAGAAATTGCGATCAGTTGGATTTGCGGCTCGCCAGACCATTTGATCCGGCAATGCCCAACTCCTAGACATTTAAACTGGAAACGCCCTTTCGACGCAGGCCAACCAAAAGTAACAAATTAAGGGCCACGCATTTAAAAACACCAGACGACCCTATCTCGTGCTTAATTAAATTAGGAATAAATGAAACTATTAGGGGATTAATCGACATAGGTAGTAAAGTAACACATTTAAACGAAAAAATATTTAAACAATTTTCTCCGCGTAAAAAGATACAAAAATATGCACTCAACCTTCAATATGTGAGCGGCGACAGTCTTACAGTATTGGGTTTATTAACGATTGCGTTAGCAATAGGAAAACAAAAGCTGGTACACGATTTCATTATTTCAAAGAAAATTAATCATAATTGCAATCTAGGACGATACTTTTTAAACAGATTCAGCGCACGAATTTATTTTGATTTGAAAAGAATTCGAATTAATAACGAAATGATAACGATCGAAAGCACATAGCGTCGTTAGTTCGTACATGCAGGTCAGTTCAGCTGTATACAACTGTTGCCACCAACGGCAAGATCAAAAACCACGACTTGTTGGTCGAAGGCGAATATAGTTTATTATAGTATATTACCGACGGTAAACTGCATAGATAATGAACCAGCTTTTCAATTAATGGATATGATGTTGAGAGTGTCAAATAGCAATAAAAATTTTATTTGCGTTGTTAATAACTCAGGACGAACGATCAGATTACAAAAATATTATATTATTGGAAAACTAAATAGGATCGTTGAGACAAAAACCGTTACATCTTCTAATGATAGACAATTTGAGAAAATAAACGAACAATTTTAGTTTAATTGCAATCCGAAATATGCTCATTTAATTAAGCCGATATTAGAAAAGAATGCCGATTTGTTTGCACAGACAGATAAGGATTCAACTCCGACTTCTGCTATGTTACAACCCGTTTTGCAATAAACCCGTTTTGCAATAAAATTATTGCAAAACGGGTTGGAGTGTCTTATTGCAATTTTTTTTTTAAACAACCCGTTTTGCAATAAACCCGTTTTGCAATAAAATTATTGCAAAACGGGTTGGAGTGTTTTATTGCATTTTTTTTAACAACCCGTTTTGCAATAAACCCGTTTTGCAATAAAATCACCACACATTTATTTGCAATAATTTCATTGCAAAACGGGTTGGAGTGTCTTATTGCAATGAGAATTTTGTATAACAACCCGTTTTGCAATAAACCCGTTTTGCAATAAAATCATCACTCTTGTATTTATTCAAATGGATTGGAATAGTTAAAAGTGATGTTCAAATTTTGTATTTAAATAATATTGTTTTAAAATAGACAAAACTGTGAGTTAAAACTTAAAATTAAAAAGCATGGAAGGTGGTGAATTTCGAGATTTAATACGATAAAACAAAACAGAATGTGTGTCGAAACGTGTTGAAGTGTCTTCATGCAACGTCAGTTGTGAGTTACAAACCGTTTCGCAATACAATCATCACATATATACTATTTGTTTCAAATTGATTTGAAACGGCATAAAGGAAGTTTAAAATGTCGCCTGCAAGGTAAATATGATACAACTAAACTGAATGTATATATGAAGTGATTTTCACCAATTGGGAAATTAAGTGAAAACAACCCAGAAGTGCAATAACTTTATTGCAAAACGGGTTGGAGTGTTTTATTGCAATTTGTAATTTTTATAACAACCTGTTTAGCAATTAACCCGTTTTTCAAAATTTTTATTGCAAAACGTGTTGGAGAGTCTTATTGCAATTTGAAATTTTTATAACAACCCATTTTGCAATAATAACATGACACATGCATTAACTAATTCAAATGGAATGGAAAGATTAAAAAGGGAATTTAAAATATCGTATTGAAATAATATTATTTCCAAATTTAGACAAAACTGTTAGTTTCCACTAAAAAGTAAAAAGCATTGAAGGCGATGCATTTCGAGATTGAATGCGATAAAACAATACAAAATGTAAATAGAAAGTGTTTCAACCTATTAAGTACTGAAGTGAAGATAACGCCGAAATGCAATAATTTACTTAAAAAACGTGTTGAAGTGTCTTCATGCAATGTGAGTTGTGTGTAACAAACCGTTTCGCAATAAAATCATCACATATATACTATTTTTTTCAAATTTCTTTGAAACGGAATAAAGTAAGTTTAAAATGTCGCCTTCAAGGTAAATATGATAAATCTAGAGTGAATGTATATATTTATGACGTGATTTTCACCAATTGGGGAATTAAATGAAGACAACCCAGAAGTGCAATAATTTTATTGCAAAACGGGTTGGAGTGTTTTATTGCAATTTGTAATTTTATAACAACCCGTTTTGCAATAAACCCGTTTTGCAATAATTTTATTGCAAAACGGGTTGGAGCGTTTTATTGCAATTTGATTTTTTTTATAACAACCCGTTTTGCAATAAACCCGTTTTGCAATAATACAATGACACGTGTATTAATTAATTCAAATTGATTGTAAACATTAAAAAGGATATTTAAAATATCGTTTTTTTTTTATTTCCAAATATGGACAAAACTGTTAGTTTCCACTAAAAAGTAAAAAGCATTGAAGGCGATGCATTTCGAGATTGAATGCGATAAAACAATACAAAATGTAAATAGAAAGTGTTTTAACCTATTAAGTACTGAAGTGAAGATAACGCCGAAATGCAATAATTTACTTAAAAAACGTGTTGAAGTGTCTTCATGCAATGTGAGTTGTGTGTAACAAACCGTTTCGCAATAAAATCATCACATATATACTATTTTTTTCAAATTTCTTTGAAACGGAATAAAGTAAGTTTAAAATGTCGCCTTCAAGGTAAATATGATAAAACTAGAGTGAATGTATATATTTATGAAGTGATTTTCACCAATTGGGGAATTAAATGAAGACAACCCAGAAGTGCAATAATTTTATTGCAAAACGGGTTGGAGTGTTTTATTGCAATTTGTAATTTTATAACAACCCGTTTTGCAATAAACCCGTTTTGCAATAATTTTATTGCAAAACGGGTTGGAGCGTTTTATTGCAATTTGATTTTTTTTATAACAACCCGTTTTGCAATAAACCCGTTTTGCAATAATACAATGACACGTGTATTAATTAATTCAAATTGATTGTAAACATTAAAAAGGATATTTAAAATATCGTTTTTTTTTTTATTTCCAAATATGGACAAAACTGTTAGTTTCCACTAAAAAGTAAAAAGCATTGAACGCGATGCATTTCGAGATTGAATGCGATAAAACAATACAAAATGTAAATAGAAAGTGTTTCAACCTATTTAGTACTGAAGTGAAGATAACGCCGAAATGCAATAATTTACTTAAAAAACGTGTTGAAGTGTCTTCATGCAATGTGAGTTGTGTGTAACAAACCGTTTCGCAATAAAATCATCACATATATACTATTTTTTTCAAATTTCTTTGAAACGGAATAAAGTAAGTTTAAAATGTCGCCTGCAAGGTAAATATGATAAAACTAGGCTGAATGTATATATTTATGAAGTGATTTTCACCAATTGGGGAATTAAATGAAGACAACCCAGAAGTGCAATAATTTTATTGCAAAACGGGTTGGAGTGTTTTATTGCAATTTGTAATTTGTATAACAACCCGTTTTGCAATAAACCCGTTTTGCAATAATTTTATTGCAAAACGGGTTGGAGCGTTTTATTGCAATTTGATTTTTTTTATAACAACCCGTTTTGCAATAAACCCGTTTTGCAATAATACAATGACACGTGTATTAATTAATTCAAATTGATTGTAAACATTAAAAAGGATATTTAAAATATCGTTTTTTTTTATTTCCAAATATGGACAAAACTGTTAGTTTCCACTAAAAAGTAAAAAGCATTGAAGGCGATGCATTTCGAGATTTAATGCGATAAAACAATACAAAATGTATATAGAAAGTGTTTCAACCTATTTAGTACTGAAGTGAAGATAACGCCGAAATGCAATAATTTACTTAAAAAACGTGTTGAAGTGTCTTCATGCAATGTGAATCGTGTGTAACAAGCCGTTTCGCAATAAAATAATCACATTTATACTATTTGTTTCAAATTGATTTGAAACGGTATGAAGGAAGTTTAAAATGTCGTCTGCAAGGTTAATATGATAAAACTAAGCCGAATGTATATATGAAGTGATTTTCACCAATTGGGGAATTAAATGAAGACAACCCAGAAGTGCAATTATTTTATTGCAAAACGGGCTGGAGTGTTTTATTGCAATTTGATATTTTATAACAACCCGTTTTGGAATACAATTGTAAACCCGTTTTGCAATGATTTTATTGCAAAACGGGTTGGATTGTCTTATTGCAATTTGAATTTTTATAACAACCCGTTTTGCAATAAACCCGTTCTGCAATAATTTTATTGCAAAACGGGTTGGAGTGTCTTATTACAATGTGACATTTGTATAACAACCCGTTTTGCAATAAACCCGTTTTGCAATAAAATCATCACTCTTGTATTTATTCAAATGGATTGGACTAATTTAAAGGGATGTTCAAATGTTGTATTTAAATGATATTGTTTAAAAAATAGACAAAACTGGGAGTTAAGACTTAAAATTAAAAAGAATGGAAGGTCGTGAATTTCGAGATTTAATACGATAAAACAACACAGAATGTGTATCGAACGTGATTTCAAACAATTAAGTACAAGTTAAGATAAAGCAAAAATGCAATAATTTATGGACAAACGTATTGATGTGTCTTATTGCAAGTTGAATTTTGTTTAACAACCCGTTTTGCAATAAAGTCATCACATATATACTGATTGTTTCATATTGATTTTAAACGGTTTTAATGAAGTATAAAATGTAGTCTGCAAGGTAAATAGGATAAAACAAGGCTGAATGTATATTATGAAGTTATTTTCACCAATTGGGGAATTGAGTGAAGACAGAAGTGCAATAATTTAATTGCAAAACGGGTTGGAGTGTTTTATTGCAATTGAATCTTTTTTATAACAACCCGTTTTGCAATACAATGTAAACCCGTTTTACAATATTTTTATTGCCAATCGGTTTGCAGTGTTTTATTGCAATGTGCATTCTCTTTAACAAACCGTTTTGCAATAAACTCATTACACATGTACTTATTGATTCAAATTGATTTGAAACGTTGGAAAGAAATATTCAAATGTCGTGTTCAGGGAGTTTGTATATAATAAGACAGAGGTGTCAGATTCGACCAAATATTAACAGACATTGAAAGTGACCAATTTCATGAGTAAATGTGATAAACAAACACAGAATGTATATATAAAAAGAACTTAACCAATTTCATATTCAAGCGAACTAAACCCAGAAATTCAATAATTTAATAGCAAAACGGCTTGCAATAGCTTATTGCAATGTAAAAAAACAGCCCGTTTTGCAATAAACTAGTTTTGCACTCATTAATCACACATGGTGTACTAATTGATTCCAATTGATTAAAAAACTTTAAAAAGAATTCTCAAATGTCGTTTAAAAGGATTGTTTCCAAAATAAGACAGAGGTGTTAGATTCGACCAAAAAATAAAAGGCATTGAAAAAATTGATTTAATTGAAAAAAACACATCCTGAAATGCAATAGTTGGAGTGTCTTATTGCATTTTTTTTTTTATTTACAACAACCCGTTTTGCAATAGTATTTTGCAAAACGGGTTGGAGTGTCATATTGCAATTTGAAATTTTTATAACAACCCGTTTTGCAATAACATCATCACACATGTATTATTGAATCCGAATTATTAAAAAGTAAAAACATTAAGGCATGCCGAATGCCGATCAAAACATTCGATATGTGTTATGCCTTTTATGTTTTGGTCTAATTTTGAAACAGAAAATCCGTATACATTTGAAACTTCCTTAATACTGTTTCTAATCAATTAGTATATCTGTAATGATATTCCTGCAAAACGCGTTGTTATAAAAAAAATAACATTGCGAAAACAAACAAATTTAATTCTGGGTTTTCTTCGCATCATTCCCTTTTTTTAAATCATTTTCTATACACATATTGTGTTATTTATCATATTTTCTCCTGAAATTAATATCTTGCCATGTATTTTATTATTTGGGCAAATCTTACAACACGGTCTAAATATTTTTTAAACTGAAATCCGTACATACGACATTTGAAATGTTCTTTTCACAGTTTCAGATCAATTCGGATCCAGTTTTGTCTATTTTTTAAACAATATCATTTAAATACAACATTTGAACATCCCTTTAAATTAGTCCAATCCATTTGAATAAATACAAGAGTGATGATTTTATTGCAAAACGGGTTTATTGCAAAACGGGTTGTTATACAAATGTCACATTGTAATAAGACACTCCAACCCGTTTTGCAATAAAATTATTGCAGAACGGGTTTATTGCAAAACGGGTTGTTATAAAAATTCAAATTGCAATAAGACAATCCAACCCGTTTTGCAATAAAATCATTGCAAAACGGGTTTACAATTGTATTCCAAAACGGGTTGTTATAAAATATCAAATTGCAATAAAACAATCCAGCCCGTTTTGCAATAAAATAATTGCACTTCTGGGTTGTCTTCATTTAATTCCCCAATTGGTGAAAATCACTTCATATATACATTCGGCTTAGTTTTATCATATTAACCTTGCAGACGACATTTTAAACTTCCTTCATACCGTTTCAAATCAATTTGAAACAAATAGTATAAATGTGATTATTTTATTGCGAAACGGCTTGTTACACACGATTCACATTGCATGAAGACACTTCAACACGTTTTTTAAGTAAATTATTGCATTTCGGCGTTATCTTCACTTCAGTACTAAATAGGTTGAAACACTTTCTATATACATTTTGTATTGTTTTATCGCATTAAATCTCGAAATGCATCGCCTTCAATGCTTTTTACTTTTTAGTGGAAACTAACAGTTTTGTCCATATTTGGAAATAAAAAAAAACGATATTTTAAATATCCTTTTTAATGTTTACAATCAATTTGAATTAATTAATACACGTGTCATTGTATTATTGCAAAACGGGTTTATTGCAAAACGGGTTGTTATAAAAAAAATCAAATTGCAATAAAACGCTCCAACCCGTTTTGCAATAAAATTATTGCAAAACGGGTTTATTGCAAAACGGGTTGTTATACAAATTACAAATTGCAATAAAACACTCCAACCCGTTTTGCAATAAAATTATTGCACTTCTGGGTTGTCTTCATTTAATTCCCCAATTGGTGAAAATCACTTCATAAATATATACATTCAGCCTAGTTTTATCATATTTACCTTGCAGGCGACATTTTAAACTTACTTTATTCCGTTTCAAAGAAATTTGAAAAAAATAGTATATATGTGATGATTTTATTGCGAAACGGTTTGTTACACACAACTCACATTGCATGAAGACACTTCAACACGTTTTTTAAGTAAATTATTGCATTTCGGCGTTATCTTCACTTCAGTACTAAATAGGTTGAAACACTTTCTATTTACATTTTGTATTGTTTTATCGCATTCAATCTCGAAATGCATCGCGTTCAATGCTTTTTACTTTTTAGTGGAAACTAACAGTTTTGTCCATATTTGGAAATAAAAAAAAAACGATATTTTAAATATCCTTTTTAATGTTTACAATCAATTTGAATTAATTAATACACGTGTCATTGTATTATTGCAAAACGGGTTTATTGCAAAACGGGTTGTTATAAAAAAAAATCAAATTGCAATAAAACGCTCCAACCCGTTTTGCAATAAAATTATTGCAAAACGGGTTTATGGCAAAACGGGTTGTTATAAAATTACAAATTGCAATAAAACACTCCAACCCGTTTTGCAATAAAATTATTGCACTTCTGGGTTGTCTTCATTTAATTCCCCAATTGGTGAAAATCACTTCATAAATATATACATTCACTCTAGTTTTATCATATTTACCTTGAAGGCGACATTTTAAACTTACTTTATTCCGTTTCAAAGAAATTTGAAAAAAAATAGTATATATGTGATGATTTTATTGCGAAACGGTTTGTTACACACAACTCACATTGCATGAAGACACTTCAACACGTTTTTTAAGTAAATTATTGCATTTCGGCGTTATCTTCACTTCAGTACTAAATAGGTTGAAACACTTTCTATTTACATTTTGTATTGTTTTATCGCATTCAATCTCGAAATGCATCGCGTTCAATGCTTTTTACTTTTTAGTGGAAACTAACAGTTTTGTCCATATTTGGAAATAAAAAAAAAAAACGATATTTTAAATATCCTTTTTAATGTTTACAATCAATTTGAATTAATTAATACACGTGTCATTGTATTATTGCAAAACGGGTTTATTGCAAAACGGGTTGTTATAAAAACAATCAAATTGCAATAAAACGCTCCAACCCGTTTTGCAATAAAATTATTGCAAAACGGGTTTATTGCAAAACGGGTTGTTATAAAATTACAAATTGCAATAAAACACTCCAACCCGTTTTGCAATAAAATTATTGCACTTCTGGGTTGTCTTCATTTAATTCCCCAATTGGTGAAAATCACTTCATAAATATATACATTCACTCTAGTTTTATCATATTTACCTTGAAGGCGACATTTTAAACTTACTTTATTCCGTTTCAAAGAAATTTGAAAAAAATAGTATATATGTGATGATTTTATTGCGAAACGGTTTGTTACACACAACTCACATTGCATGAAGACACTTCAACACGTTTTTTAAGTAAATTATTGCATTTCGGCGTTATCTTCACTTCAGTACTTAATAGGTTAAAACACTTTCTATTTACATTTTGTATTGTTTTATCGCATTCAATCTCGAAATGCATCGCCTTCAATGCTTTTTACTTTTTAGTGGAAACTAACAGTTTTGTCCATATTTGGAAATAAAAAAAAAACGATATTTTAAATATCCTTTTTAATGTTAACAATCAATTTGAATTAATTAATACACGTGTCATTGTATTATTGCAAAACGGGTTTATTGCAAAACGGGTTGTTATAAAAAAAATCAAATTGCAATAAAACGCTCCAACCCGTTTTGCAATAAAATTATTGCAAAACGGGTTTATTGCAAAACGGGTTGTTATAAAATTACAAATTGCAATAAAACACTCCAACCCGTTTTGCAATAAAATTATTGCACTTCTGGGTTGTCTTCATTTAATTCCCCAATTGGTGAAAATCACTTCATAAATATATACATTCACTCTAGTTTTATCATATTTACCTTGAAGGCGACATTTTAAACTTACTTTATTCCGTTTCAAAGAAATTTGAAAAAAATAGTATATATGTGATGATTTTATTGCGAAACGGTTTGTTACACACAACTCACATTGCATGAAGACACTTCAACACGTTTTTTAAGTAAATTATTGCATTTCGGCGTTATCTTCACTTCAGTACTTAATAGGTTGAAACACTTTCTATTTACATTTTGTATTGTTTTATCGCATTCAATCTCGAAATGCATCGCCTTCAATGCTTTTTACTTTTTAGTGGAAACTAACAGTTTTGTCTAAATTTGGAAATAATATTATTTCAATACGATATTTTAAATTTCCTTTTTAATCTTTCCATTCCATTTGAATTAGTTAATGCATGTGTCATGTTATTATTGCAAAATGGGTTGTTATAAAAATTTCAAATTGCAATAAGACGCTCCAACCCGTTTTGCAATAAAAATTTTGAAAAACGGGTTAATTGCTAAACAGGTTGTTATAAAAATTACAAATTGCAATAAAACAGTCCAACCCGTTTTGCAATAAAGTTATTGCACTTCTGGGTTGTTTTCACTTAATTTCCCAATTGGTGAAAATCACTTCATATATACATTCAGTTTAGTTGTATCATATTTACCTTGCAGGCGACATTTTAAACTTCCTTTATGCCGTTTCAAATCAATTTGAAACAAATAGTATATATGTGATGATTGTATTGCGAAACGGTTTGTAACTCACAACTGACGTTGCATGAAGACACTTCAACACGTTTCGACACACATTCTGTTTTGTTTTATCGTATTAAATCTCGAAATTCACCACCTTCCATGCTTTTTAATTTTAAGTTTTAACTCACAGTTTTGTCTATTTTAAAACAATATTATTTAAATACAAAATTTGAACATCACTTTTAACTATTCCAATCCATTTGAATAAATACAAGAGTGATGATTTTATTGCAAAACGGGTTTATTGCAAAACGGGTTGTTATACAAAATTCTCATTGCAATAAGACACTCCAACCCGTTTTGCAATGAAATTATTGCAAATAAATGTGTGGTGATTTTATTGCAAAACGGGTTTATTGCAAAACGGGTTGTTAAAAAAAAATGCAATAAAACACTCCAACCCGTTTTGCAATAATTTTATTGCAAAACGGGTTTATTGCAAAACGGGTTGTTTAAAAAAAAAATTGCAATAAGACACTCCAACCCGTTTTGCAATAATTTTATTGCAAAACGGGTTTATTGCAAAACGGGTTGTAACACTGCTATTAAAGCGACTATCGATACAGGCGATCATAAACCTATTAAGTTAAGACCTTATCCTACACCAATCAAACATAGGGAAATAATAGGAAATACAATTCAGGAAATGCTCGAAGCAGGAATTGAACCATCAAATTCTCCTTGGTCTTTTCCAGTAGAATTAGTAAAGAAATCAGACGGAAGTCTTCGTTTTTTTGTAGATTTTTGCCAATTAAACAAAATAATAATAGACGATGCCTGACATTTACCTCGTATAGACGAAATCTTACCACTTTTAGGAGGGTGCACTGCAGTTTTTTCACAAAAAATATACATTAAATCAGGTTTTTGGCAAATTCGAGAAGTCACGCGAAAAATTAGCTTTTTCTTGTGCAGGGCTAGGACTCTATCAATGTTGTTTAACACCGTTTTGGGCAAAAATATCACCATCAATATTTCAAACACTTATGGACACAGTTTTGAGGGGCTGTGAATCTTTTACGACTCCATATCTTAATGATATTATCGTGTTTAGCACCGACGTCAATAGTCACTTGAACCACATTCAAACTGTATTTGATAGATTAAGGCAGTATACTCTTAAATTAAAACTCTCGAAATGAAGCTTTCTTGAAGAAGAAAGCAATTATTAAGGCTTTATATTAAACAAATCATGATGAGCACGCTTAACATATCTTCATTGTCAATATGGAAGGATTACAGTGAAAAATTGATTGATTATGGGCAAATCGAAATACCCAAAACACTTCCTTCTGTAGGTTTGATTCCCATGGACTTCTTGTTAAATGAAGTGGAGTTAGCTAGGGAGTATAGCACGAATAAGATATTGACCTTCTTACATACTTTATTACGGGTATGGTAACGTTAATTATAATATGTATATTAGCCTGTCATCAATGTCAAATATAAAAATAGACGTAATAGGAAATTCCTTAGGGAATTAAGGGCCATTGGCAAAAGGTCGAGGACTGAGATGGGTCCAGACGAGGTTTTGATGGCGAGTGTGAATGTCTCAGCTCCGGTTAAGGAGAACTTCACCGATATGGTGAGGCCATCGAAAAATAAAGGAAACCTCAATTATATTGCGTTAAGTCCAAGAAACCGAGACTTAAGATTTGTGTTACTATGATATAATAATTGTATGTCTGAATACTTTCATAAACTGCGGAACACTAGAGACACGTGCAAGACGAAAATGGTTAATCACTAGCCGCCAGGTATATTGACATTCCTGTTCGGCGACTTGTGAAGCGATGTCATTTAGTGAACCAAGTGACATTGTTGCACGTGTAGACTTTTGACTTGTTGTTGAACTTGTGTGACTTACCAAAGTGTTCCCTGTTCATTGTATGACTGTGTACCTGTCTATTGTAGGACTTCAAACCTGACTATTGTAGGACTTTATACCTGTTTATTGTAGGACTGAAATTTGTATTACACTTAATGCAACACTTAGATGTGGATTTTTTTAACGATATTTACTATGTTTCAATGTTGTATTGTTTGACATAGTGTTTATTGTTTATGAACATTGATGTATTATTGTTTGATGATACATTGTGACGACTCCGCACATGACTCTAACACGAACTTTAATGACGGTTTAGAAAAATAATTACATTCTTAATTATTTTTCCTAAAGAGGGGCGTATGTAACACTTTTGTCTACGCATGCGCTAGTAAGGTGACAGTTTAAGTGAACTCATACGTAAAATCGACACATCGAACATGTAAGGATACTTCGGGCATATGATTATATGGCGGTCAATCCGATATTAATTGCTCACGAACTGCTTGGTAATCAGGGTTAGGAGACCAATATAGACCAATTTGACAGGGTGATGAAAAATTTTGTTTACTTACTAAAACAAGGTGGGCCGGTAATCACGTTTTGGGAATATGACCAGTTTGTATAAAACTCAGACGAAACTAAACATATTGCGCCCATTCGATAGCGAATTGTACTGGAATACATCCCAATTTTGAGGCGTCATGGGGAATTGGGGAGACGGCGACATTTACTTGTTGGACGGACTATTATTGTGTTGGAGTATCTTGTTTTAATTATTTAATTTGAAATAAACACTAGAAATAAAACTATACGATCATTAAATCAACGAATTAACTGATATAATGTAAAAAGGATTTGCTGCCTTCTTTTGCAAATCTTTGGATAATCAAACGTTTTTAGTCAAAACAAAAAATTAAACAACGCGACTTAAACGGATCTAGAACTCTTTTAAAAACTCAATTGACGTCAAACAATATCAAAGTGCCACATCTTCCAATTCTTATAAAAAAACTACATCTGAACCTTGAATTTTACTCTAAACTTATTATGATCTTACTTTTTTAGCTCGTATGCAAAGCAGCGCATTCTCGTCTTCTTTTTCTTGTGACTGGCGAACGTCTTGAAAATCGAGGACCACCAGGAGACTGTCGATAGGCGATTTGGTAGCGGTATGTGGGATTTCTGGACATACAAGCGAGGACCACCAGGAGACTGTCGATAGGCGATTTGGTAGCGGTATGTGGGATTTCTGGACATACAAGCGAGGACCACCAGGAGACTGTCGATAGGCGATTTGGTAGCGGTATGTGGGATTTCTGGACATACAAGCGAGGACCACCAGGAGACTGTCGATAGGCGATTTGGTAGCGGTATGTGGGATTTCTGGACATACAAGCGAGGACCACCAGGAGACTGTCGATAGGCGATTTGGTAGCGGTATGTGGGATTTCTGGACATACAAGCGAGGACCACCAGGAGACTGTCGATAGGCGATTTGGTAGCGGTATATGGGATTTCTGGACATACAAGCGAGGACCACCAGGAGACTGTCGATAGGCGATTTGGTAGCGGTATGTGGGATTTCTGGACATACAAGCGAGGACCACCAGGAGACTGTCGATAGGCGATTTGGTAGCGGTATGTGGGATTTCTGGACATACAAGCGAGGACCACCAGGAGACTGTCGATAGGCGATTTGGTAGCGGTATGTGGGATTTCTGGACATACAAGCGAGGACCACCAGGAGACTGTCGATAGGCGATTTGGTAGCGGTATGTGGGATTTCTGGACATACAAGCGAGGACCACCAGGAGACTGTCGATAGGCGATTTGGTAGCGGTATATGGGATTTCTGGACATACAAGCGAGGACCACCAGGAGACTGTCGATAGGCGATTTGGTAGCGGTATGTGGGATTTCTGGACATACAAGCGAGGACCACCAGGAGACTGTCGATAGGCGATTTGGTAGCGGTATATGGGATTTCTGGACATACAAGCGAGGACCACCAGGAGACTGTCGATAGGCGATTTGGTAGCGGTATGTGGGATTTCTGGACATACAAGCGAGGACCACCAGGAGACTGTCGATAGGCGATTTGGTAGCGGTATGTGGGATTTCTGGACATACAAGCGAGGACACTTCTATTTCTATATCAGTGTTGCATCGGGCACACGCAATATTCTTAAAATCACCAAAACGTGCGCTTGAGCCTCGTCCGCACTTCGCTCTGTCGTCTGAGTGGTTATAGTGTTCCATTAACTGTACGTCCGAAAACGAACAAGATCCGATAAGCTCATAATGTGTGTAGTCGAAACAAAGCAAAGGTTCAAGCTCATTTATGTCGCCTCTATACACAAAGATCGCATCACAGTCCTTGTCGGTACTTGCTACAAAAAAACTATCAATGGAATCGAAGACGGATTCTGGTAATTCGTATGCCCAGGGTAATTGACATGATATTGCAACCGACCAATTCTGGCCGTCAGAGATATTGTGGCACTCGCTGATGTATTGCGACCTATATATTCGACGTTGGCTCGTTGACCACACTGGCACTTGGTCAGCTAAAGTCACATTTTCTAATGGAGTCCCTCCATCTACCTATGTTGAATAAAACATACTATTTACTTAGCAAGTAATATCGGAGTAACATGAGAACACTACACTTCATATGTGGAAAGTGTTCTCCCGTTTCAGCATGCAGTCTGTGCCGCTCAATCCAGGTCCAAACGGTAAATCCAGGTCCAAACGGTCAATCCAGGTCCAAACGGTAATATCTATTAAAGCTGTGACGAGTCTAAATTATTCTAAACACAAATTCAGTCAAGGAAAACGTGATGTTCAATGACATCGAATGATTAGTTTAAACCTATTTATTTAAGCTCGATTGCATCGAAAGCCTCAGGCTTATTGCAACGCTCTCGAGTCCGTTTTCTGGAATTAAAACCAGTACTTGGTGTCTTTGGAGAGATCTAAAGAACGCTCCCACAGTGAGGATCGAACCCGTAACCTCCCGGTCGCTAGGCGGACACCATATCCATTACACAACAGCGACCTGATTGGGAATAGTCAGTCATAAGTTACCTTCCCCTCCAAGATATCGCGCGTAGAAAGATTACTGTTGTATTGACAGTGTGTTGACAAAACCTTCATACAAATCTAGCAACAAATAATCAAGAAAAGCTAATGTATCCGCTGAGACGCATAATGTTACTTCGGTAAATAAGAATTACATGTATTTGTAGTATGAAATTCTGCGGCACAGATATGGTATACAATTTGTATATGTTAAAGACATGCATAAATGTTTCTTACGAACCTTCACAGAGATATTCACACAAAGCCGACCATAACATGTTTCCAAAACACGAAACACAAAATATGTTGATTCCTGTCTCCTGTCGAAAAAGGCATTAAGGATCTTGTAATGACGGAAGAATAGGGCTTTTAGTTCATAACAAACATACTGTATAAATGAAGATGTGTGTAAGGAATGCCGAATATCTTAAAGGGACTTTTTACAGATTTTGGCAGATATTGAAGTTTGTCGTTAAATGCTTTATATTGATAAATGTAAACATTTGATATAAAAAGCTCCTTTAATACGACAAGAATAAAATTAAAGAAAGAAAAAAAGTAACCCTCAACTGGGCTCGAACCACTGGCACCTGAAGTAAAAGTCGAACGCTTAGACCATTCGGCCATCCGTGCTCATACGATTAGTGATTTATTTTTACTTTATATAAGCAATCCTCGTATTGTCACAAAATATAACCACAACATTAGAAATCTCCAAATATTCAATCGTTACTCTTTGCAACGATTTATAATTTTCAGGTTTTTAAATCGTCAAAAGATGTCTATAATGGATATTTTAGAGCATGGTAACTGTTCAGTATTACTGTTTCCTCACAAATATGAAATATCATAACATAACTACAACGAAAATGTACAAATCTGAGACATTTTTTTTTATTTTGTCAATTTACCAAAAGGTGAAAAGATCCCTTTAAAGATCAAACACCATGGTTTTAATTTGAACTGCCTTTTAAAGCCGTTTGCCGTGTAATAAATCGAAAGCCGTGTACAGGTAACACCTCACGTTTAACATGTTTTGGAGTTTAAAGGATTGGCATTCAAAACTAACGGGAAGATAACAAAACGTGACAATAGAATTTGTTGGTCTGAAAATACCAGAAACTAAAAAAAAAGAAACTGAAACTCCCAATACGGGTAAATTCTAAACTTCTAAATTAAAACAGACCGTGTCGTTTAAATCTTGCGGGCATTTGTCGACTATGTAAAAAGACGGGCTCGCAATACGGGTTCCATTGTGTGGAGTCTTGTCTTGTCGTTTTATAGTCGGCATCATGCAACTCATCGTGTTGTCGTCAATATTGAGATCGACATCGCAGCAGGATTTACCGAAAATGCATCTTTTGTCTGCAAGTGTATTGGAATGAGCGTGTCATTTTCGGAATATCCTATGCTATATCTAGGTATGTTCACTTTAAATTATATTGCAGAATCTCGTTGTATTCAGCCTGTAAAACTGTTCACATTATGAAACATAACTACGTGTACAAGGTAAACTAATAAGGAGAATGCACGTGGAATAAAAAGCAGCATTAAAAACAGAATTGTTTCATAAAGTCACATTTTTAAAGAATGGCAAAAAGTTAGAAAAATTCTCCATTTTTGTCACATATTTTAAACTGACATTCCATACAATCTAATGTCATACAAATAAGAATATCATATTTGTTTTCCATAATAATAGGTTTTTATTTGCAATTTATAAAATGAGTTGCATGTGCTTATTTATTAAATAGTTTGAAGTATCTTTGTTGTTTTCTTTACAATTTGTTGACAACACGTGGGTCGCTTACATACACTCAATAAATTCTGGCAAAATATGACATTTTGTATGACCGAGTTATTAAATATCGACGTCCAAACTTTGAACCCTTATGTGAATTACTGTTTATGTCTGTTTACACCCACTGCGTCCCATTATTTAAAACTACCAAATGAAGCCAAACGGGTACATGAAACACATAACGTTAGACAAAGCCACACTTTTCAATAAAAGATGTATTAATTAAAATGATATTTCAATTGATAAGTACGCAGATTGAGCGGTGAATGCAACTTGAAATATGCTACTGAACGACTTGAAAAAGGCGACCATAGGATCGGCTTTAAAAGGGCCGATAACTTTAATAAGACACGTTTTACACGCTTTAGTTTCAATCTCTTAGCTTCAGATTCCGACCTCTTGACTCGTTGATCAACAATCATAGTTAAAAAGTATGTTTCAAGTACTTATTTTCTAAAATATACCTTTCTTATGCAACATTATAATATCGATAGTTCATTTACAATTTAATAGTTTCTCTTTTTTTAATGTTTTTATCTAACATTAAACCATTTAAAACTATGAAAATATGCACCATGTAATCAAACGTGTCCTAATGAAAATTCTTACAATTTCGATTCTTAAATATTTGTACAACATATTGAACATTACACTAAGCAGGCAATGTACACAACTTACCAGGGCAACACAGGTGTTTCGTGTCCCTATGGTTCTCCGGCCGTCCTAACGTACAGTAGGCTAGGAGCAGCGTTACAAACCTCATGACACTGCTGCTTCTTGGATATCCGAGGTTCAAACTTCTACACTATTTCAAGCTGGAAATGTTAACCCATGTAAGCCTAGTGGACTCTCCCATCCGTCTAAATTGGATCAATTTATTTCCAAAATTAGGGATGTCTAGTATATTTATTTCTATATTTAGAACATTTCTTACAGAAATTCCTTAAAGCAAACAGCGCAGACCCTGATGAGACGCCGCATTATTTTCTAGACGCTAGGCATACATGGGTTAAATTGCAAATTATATGGTATACTTTTTCAAAAAAACTCCCTTTTTGTCCGTTATACTTCGAAATAATTCAGTTTATAAATATACTTGAAGTATACAATAACCAATATACGTGTGTTATATATTAAATAGATTGATGGCATCTATGCGGTGAACACAACTAAGATCATTTACCGGACACGTGGCTGTTACAATACTTTTCAAAATCTGTTGGAACCAGTAGTTTCCTATAATAAAGCATTTTAGTTCATAACAAATAGAAATGTAAGCACAATGGCGTTAATTAAAGCTCGTTAATGTATGTCATTTTTCTGTAATATGTGGGTCATTGGTATTACTTTTTTGAAACGTAATTTTAAAATGAAAGCTTTGCGTCTAATCCTCGCATCCGTTCAATGGGTGATTACTTTCAGAGCTTCCATTAATATTTTACAACAAATGCCATTACATTTGCTTTATGAAATCCGCGCTAAAAACTATCTAAAACCCTTTTACTTAGTTTGTGTTGGTAAGTGCATGAAGCTCAAGAAATTACAAAACATACGGACGACATAAGCTACCTCGAGGGAAACGAAATAGACCTGATAATAACTTTAGAAAAACTGAAACGAACTCAAAGTCTGTGTTTTAATTAGGGATGTTAACGAATATCCCAATATTCGGATACTGTTTTCCGAATCGAATATTCGGAAGAAAAATAAAAAATCGAGTAATTTCAAAGACTTTGTATTCGTAAAATTTACTTCAAACTTTGTCAAAAAAGTTGTTCCTCGTGTCATAATGTTTATTCCGGTTGGCGCGATAATGCGTCGCTATGGTGATGACAGTATACCGGTCATAAATCCCGCTAACAAAGCCAGACACTTTGTGTCAAAATTATGATAGGTGCAAATGGCGTCGGCAATCAAAACACCGACCTGCACTTGATCCAAATGACTCGAATTACATTTGAAATTATCAAAGATTAAATGAGTAAAGGAAAAGCCAACTTTGTGTAAAAAAACAAATAAGACCGTATGGCAATTAAAACACCGACCCGTCTTGATATAATAACTCGAATTACATTTAAAATGATCAAAGATTAAATGAGTAAAGAAAGAGCCGACATGGTGTGAAAAACAAAACAGATCGTATGGTTATAATCAATCAAAAAAGCTTTTAGAAAATAATTTACTCAACCTCTAATGAGTATTTGCGCATCGTATGGTCAAAACATAAATTAATTACTCAATATTCAATCAGGTATTATACTTAAAGAAATGTTTTTGGTATTGCACCCTCATTTAATTGAAAATATTATAATTGCTACACCAATATTTCACGACATCATCCGATAAGAAGCTGCCGATCCAAGTGTCTTTTTAACGTGGCAACTTTAAAAGACTGACTGTTTAGTCTGTTAAACAGGTTCAAAGTGTGTTGTGGCTATGTTCATAATTCGTTTAAGTTCAGCTTTAATTATATGTAGATCTAATTGTTTTGTCATGTAATTATTTTGTCGTCATGTAATATTATGTTTCTCGTTCTATTGTTGATGTGCGATATTAATAGTTTAAAAACAGTTTTTGTCATTCAATTTTAACAATAAAAAGTAATCAACAAAATCAGCTTCGAATTAGCGACGGCAACGTTGTGTCAATATTTAGTCACTTCCAGTGAACTTCCGGTAAAAACGAAAGTAGAATTCATGGAGTAATGGTACGGTAAACAAAGTTGACTTTTTTCCAACAGATGTTGACCGAATAACCGAATATTCGTTCGGAAAGGTGACCGAATATTCGAATACCGAAATCGGTATTCGTTGCCATCCCTAGTTTTAATCAATTGTTATTAAATGTTCATCCTTTTTCGTAGTTGTTATGTTTTTATTTATGTATTAATTTATTTTCAAATCGTTTTGCGTTATGCACATTCAAATGAATATAGTAATGTATAACGTCATTTGACGTTTAATGAAATTTTCTTTTTTATTCAAATCGTGCAGTCAAAAGAGGTTAAAATGTAGTAAACATATAAATCCCATTGTTTTGATAAAGGCATTATGCCAAAACGTCAATTAAAGGAGTATTAATCAGAGAGTTATAATGATTTAATATCCCTTAGGATAATTCAACCGCACATTCTAATGGCCATTATATAACAAGAGTTGGGATGTACTGATGCCATGATCTAAAAATAAATGCTGCTCGAGTAGGAATTTACTGGTCGAGCAGCATCTAGATGCTGCTCAAGCAGCATATTGCTGGTCGAGCACATTTAAAAGCTACTCGAGCATCATTTTTTTCTGCTGCAGCAGAAGTTAAAGTTTCGACCCAATTGGTGCGCCATAGATAGCGCTTGACTGATTTCTGATAGTGCAGCAGGAGGGGGGAGGCGGGAGATCTGATACGGCTGGGAAATCTCTGCAGCAGGACTTCGAAATGAACTTTGAAATTCACACATAAACGTGCGCAGATGAGGCTATTAGTTACTAACCCTAATAACGGCAGATTCTTTATCAGAGGAATTGAAGAAAAAGGGGAAAGTCGAGCAAAAAAATATTAAAAGAAAAACGTTTTATTTAAATATTCATAAGATTTCATAATTGTTTCATAATCATAATTAAAAAGCAGTTCATTGGGAAAATTCGTGACGATCGGAAATACTTAATCAACTTTCGCTTAAACACAACAGAAAACAACAAAACTGTTTGGGTTGATCACTTTCGATATAAAAGTGTTTGTGATATGTGTTTTAATAATACTTTGCATTTTGACTCGGTACTAAATAAAGACACAATGGGCAATCGATACACGTTGATAACACAGTATTGCTTTCAAGATGAGAAACAAACACTACCGAAAAAATATAGTGTCATGATCAGACGGAAATCGTTTCATTATCTAACCATAACCATGCCGTACTCTTCAGTCGGTATGGAAGTCGTTCTTGAAAGACTGAAATGTTACCGAAATTTTCCAGTTCGCTATAAAAAAAAAAACACAGTTTGACTTCAATTTCCTATCGTAAAGTATTGTGGTCAGATGTTCCATTTAAAAGAAACAATTATATTCATGCGAAAATGGGTCGTATGCCATATGCGGCTAGCGTAGCTATGGTCCAGCCTGCGCATCTCGCAATAGGTCAATAGATACATAAGGAGACCACGAAACCTTGCGCAACTGCGCAGACAGGGCTTTAGCTACGCTAGCCAATGCGTCATAAGACCTATTTTCGCATTACGCGGCTAGAAAACTATTATTTGATAGTCTCGAATAAAACTGCATGTCGAAATAAAACTGCATGCTAATAAAAAATATTTTAATACCATATATGTCGATGGTGAAAAAATAAACCCATAATAAGCAAATTAAGGACACAAATTATGTGATCTCCAGTATTATAATTTTATTTTCAAACATTTACGTGTGGTTTGAATACACGTGCAATTAATAACACAAATTTCAGCGAGCGATGAATATGCGACATACAAGTGACAAAAAGCAACAACAAAAATTTAAATCTTTTTGTTTATTTAAATTATTTAAAGGGTATTTTGCTTTATTTCAAACTCACGATATTATAGTTTAACGTTTCCGATCGACAAAATCGCCAATGACATTTGAATCTGTCAGCTCGCGATTAAAATTGAAAATGTAAAAGAAATTGGCGATTGTCCAAAAAATAAAGGTTACTCTATAAATGACATGCATGTAATATTCATTAGTTTAACAGAACTCGGTCAGCAGCTGGAGCATGCACGTCGCGATCGGGAGGAGAGTCACTCGCAGCAGATTTTCTTGAAGACTCCGAAGAAACGCCAAGAGGAATGGTAATTGTCCGTAGGAGGATAGTGGTTTCCTTACATCGCCTGAGGTGGGTCGGATATGAACACTTCCTCGGGCGGCTCTGTTAATCAAGCGAGTACCGTCATACCTCGACCCGGACGTCCTCTCCTGCTGACTTCGCTGACTCCCAGAACTTGGAAGGTTCGCTAAGCGCAATGGTAATTGTCCGTAGATAGATAGTGGTTTAACTACATCGCCGGCAGAGGGACGGGGACAGCGGAGGTGGCAGCGTAGAGGACGGGCGTGGCGGGCCTTGGGCAGAGATGCAGGCCAGGATTTCGAAGGGGTGGACCTTTGAAGATAATGGAGGTGTCGAAAGACGGCGGTACCCAATACGCTCAACGGGGGGAACCGTTCTGGGGTTCGGGTCGACAGCTTGTGGCGTCTAGAGAGGCCATACAAGCAGCGCAGCACGCGAGGAGCGGGAAGAAAATCGTCTTTAATTTTTCAGCACTCCCCTTGCAGAGTAAACTTGTCCGTTTAAGGGCAACCAGACATTAGTTGCCGTTAAATTGTCTACCAGTGCACATTAAGTTATCATTTGCCACCGTGCACTGGTCTATTTGAATCAAAATTATTTCGCTGGCGAATACACGGGCAGCCGAGGTAAATTTGACAAGCCACAGTACAGTCATTTGTGCTGACAAAGATGCGTCACGAGAAATTCGCAGTTTACTTTCTAGTCGCCAAACTGTAATTTTCGCCGTCAATGAGGTAAGCGTTTACAGCAGATTATTAAACACATAATTACAGTACGTTTTACCATTTACGTAATATAAAACAGTAATTGATACAGTTCATGAAAGACGATGTCGGGTATCATCAGCATACCTTTTAACTGTAAACAATAGTTACTTATGAAAAGTTAAAAGCAAATGTTGAGCAACTGAATCCTTATGGCGAGTAAGTTGTGAACACAACAACCTTTAAAAAATTTGCGAGGTAGCAATTTAATTTCAGTACATGTATATTTCGCTATTTTTATAGCCATTTGTTCATATGTATTGATTAAAGTCCCTTCGTACGCATCTAAAAAAACGTGTTTGTATAAGAGTTCGAAAAAGTTGATGTCGTCTATCATTTTCCATGAATGTAAAGCGTGCGTGTTGCAAAAGACCGAGTGCTGTATCTAAATAAAGCCGTGCAATTCAGTACATTAAATATTTTAGGATGAAAAATTTTAATCGGAATAAATGCACACATTAAGAAAGAATTGTTCCATTGAGACTATAGAAATCATACGTTAATTTACGAATAAACATTTATTAGATGGTACGTTCATAAAAATATTGGTGACGGGTGGAGTAGAGGAGTTACGCGTCAATGTCAGTATATAAAAATGAAAAGGAAATTCATTCAATGAAGCATTTAATTTCAGGCTAAAATATTTAAAATTTTGTAATGTTGTTTGATCGAGAATTTAATACAATGCTCGTTGATGCCAATACATTTATTATTAGAATTATGGTGTGGTTCATTCTTTGTTAGACTCACAGACTTTTTCTTAGCGCCAACTTAGATATGCGTTGAATTTCTTTTTTCATCTTTGTAATCATTTATAAGAGGAGTTTATGTTAATTCTGTATAGAATAATGAGAGATTGTAAATCGATGGTATCTTCCTCCTTTTTTCAAAATCTCACCACTGTAGACAATTAAAAGTAAATTACATTGGTGTTCAAAAGTCGAACTTCACGTCCTGTTACTGTAAGTAATACAGTGGAAACCCTCTAAACCGGATCCTCTCTATACCGGAATCCTCTCTAAACCGGACAAATTGTCCGGTCCCATTTTTTCCGCTATAAAACCATGTGTAAAATATCTCCTCAAGACCGGAATCCCCTCAATTTCGCATACCGGTCATTCTTTTGATCAATATTGGGTCATTCCATACGTAATCGTACCTCTCTAAACCGTTCAGGGCCGGTCTATTGCACCTTAGACCTAGTGTCAAAAAGTTGTGAATAGCGGATTAATTAAAGACGCGTGAAATTAATGAAGGTGGTCGAAAAAATTACAAACTGTAAAAATCGCAAAACAATTTAAAAGTTATATTACACTAATTTCGATTCCCATAGGGTCCCATTATAAAACTGGCAACCTTTAAAGCATTTTTCTTGCCTTTTCGACGAATCAATTTTTCCGAACCTGGTATCATTTTAAAGATGGATCTGTCCTCTTCCAATAATTGCAATCAAAAACATACCGTCTCGCTTCTTCTAAGAAAGTAAATCGCTGTCGAATGAACACACCGTAGAAAAACGTGTTTCGGAATCCTAATTTCGACAAAAGCCCCACACAATAGAAAACACACCCTCAAAAGTTCATCTTTTAAGTTAGCTTCCAATACAAGGCATCAAAGTACTCCAGACACATACAGGATATTACAAATAACCACAAAAGACATGTTTCACATTGTTAAATGGCTTATATTCAAGAAAAGAAAAGGAACTCTTTAGAAATAGGCACTACTTTCGGACCACGGAGGGATACACAATGATTTAGTGTAATGTAACCTAAAGGTACTTGTCCTGTGATGTACATATCGATCAATAGAGGTGATAATACTGATTATAATAACTGATAACAAACATAGAGTTATTTAGTGTGTTTTGTTTTTGATGTAGGAAGCCGTGCTAAATTTTAATAATCGTTAATGCTATTTAATATTGTGTTGTTTATTACAATTGCTAATTAAGTGTCATATTACATGGTGATTTGCAGAGTTATTGAAGCAGTTGCATTAAGATATTCATTTAGATTTTCAAATTGGTAATTAAGATAACTAAGACTAAAAATGTCCGAACTTCCTTCCACATTAAGCTATGTCATTGACTTTCTGAAAGTTAGATAGTCAATGTCCTCTCATAACCGGAATCCTTTCTGTATTAAATACGGTTAAAGAGCGAACAACTGACTTGTATTCAGCGCTTTGATTACCTCGCATACTGTACACATGTGTATTCAAGGTTTATTTACATGTCGCAGCCGCGTCTTCACGACTAGGCTACATATAGATACGGACCTGCCCCTGTGACCTTCCAGGAGAAAAATATTAATTTTGAGCCAAAGTAGGTCAAATTCGCCAAATATATAATTTAGATCCAAATAGACCAGTGCACGGTGGCCAATGATACCTTAATGTGCACTGGTAGTAGCCCGGGGGGGGGGGGGTAACTTCACAAATTTTAGGGTAGAGGTGTCCCGCTGAAACTTCCGAAATGTGACCCATTTTTATACCGGAACTCTGATAAAGGAGACCCATTTTGATACAAGATTTTTTTTAAAGCATACCCATTTGTATACGATACCATTGAGAAAGTGGACCCATTTTAATACAAGAATTTTGATAAACTGGACTCATTTAACTACTAGAATTTGATAAAGTGGACACAGTCATGTATCTGCATCTTTCCCGTTACTGAAATTTACTGTTTGATACCAATGTATATACAAGAATGACATTTATCATACCAATTTTGATACTGATACTTTCACATCTATATGCATTTATATACAAGCAAATTTCTGATTCCAATACCCATATCTATACTTAGATGCTCAAAACCATACCCATATCTATAATTTCAGTCGAAAAACACACCCCTATTTAAACGGCACACCCCTATATACCCGTATATAGGAAGTTACCCCCGGGGGTACAGTAGTAGACAATTTCAAGACAAATTTTTGTCTAGACGCAGCTCCGCCAAGGGAGTGTAGCAAGCAGCTCTGCCTTTATGGCCACTCCCGTCGTCACCGGCCGTCGTCTTCATCCGAGACGGTTTCCCCAGTGCGTTGAGCACACTGAGTACCGCCGCACCGGGTCCCATCTCTAAGGCCACCCTCGATTTTTCTGTTACCATCACCCGCCCCTGATGACCTCCACACTGGTAAGCTCGCATTCCCGCTGTTCCCAGACCTCTTTAGACGGGACCTTGATCTGGCAGGTCCGGGCCAGCGAACTCTCGACGATAAACAGCGGTTGACAAGACCGCTGCATCTAGCAAAAGACAGCGAGCCTATAGCAGTGTAGAAGAAGTCCAGCTCGAGGGTTGGCGGACTCAGCTGGATTAGCAGAGCCGCCCGCAGAAGTTCCCCTCTATATAAGGAAATATGTACAGGTGAGAAAATCATACGTGAAGAGGCCGGTAGGACCTGTAAATAAACTCTGATTTAAAAAAAAAAGAGAGAAAATCTTCTGCGAGTGACGCTCGCCTCGGTCGCGACGCGCACGCTCCAGCTGCTGACCGAGATTATTACCTCGCATACGTTGTTGTGTTGTTGTTCAGAATTTATTTACAGGTCCCATGCCTCTTCACGAGGTCATTTTAGCTGGACCTGCCCCTATGACTTTTCAGTTTCAGCGGATAACCTCGCATGGGTGCCGGTCAACTCGTACCTAAGTCAACTCGCACGGTAGTCAACTCGCACGTTTTTTGGTCAACTCGCACGGCATTTCTGGTCGCATACGTTTTGTTTTTTTTTCATTATTTTTTATCGAGTGCACCGGGATTGTCTCCCATATGGCCATCGCCCCCAGAAAGACGTGTTAGTTGGTTACGGGGGATAGTGCATGATACAGGAGGCAACCCGTTCCAGAGGTGACCCTGGTTCTTTTAGTGCCCGGTGTATAGCACCTAGTACACTGCACCTCGGTTTAACGTCTCATGCGAAAGACGAGTTAGTAGGTTAGGTGCAGCGGGGGATCAAACCAGCGATCTCTGGATTGTGAAGCCAGTGTGTTACCACTAGACCACGGATCCGCTACTGGTCGCATACGTTTCAGGCAGCACCCTTTTATACCGGTGTCGTAGTAGAAACAGATCGGTCACGTGATGTAAACAAATTCATGTTGGAATGTGTCGGTCTGTTATATTTTGCATTTTTTCCGATAGTTCTAATAGATACCGCCGATGTAAAAATATATTTCGGATGTGGTCTTAATGAAATAGTTTATTTTGTTCATAACGTATTATCCATAATAGTATAATGACATTAATGTCTAAATTGTTCTTTAGGACGCGTATTAAGCCGCACTGTTCATACCACGAATATTTCGTACCAATAAAAATATATAATGTTAGCCCATTAATCTCGGTATTCATTAAGAACATTACTAGCAGGGATTGAAACTCCTTACTATTGGTTGCCTTCACGAGCAACTTTCTTTATTATTTTGGTTGCCCATATAAAGAATAACGAGCCCAGAAATATGTACATGTGTATATTATACATTATTTTTATAAAAAAATAGATAATTAAATAAAATTGCTGGCATTACACATGTTCAATGCATGATGTATTATTATGAGCCTGAATTGAATCATTTCCTATTCCTAAATAATGAATTTATTTAACTAGTCTAGATCCATGGTGGTCAATTGTTATTATTTATTTTTTTTGCACCAAATTGTTTTACGCTTTAAAAAACCAAGTTGCCCAGCCGAACTACCAACTTTTGAAATTGAGTTGCCCAGGTCGAAATCTACTTGCCCCGGGTTCACAGGAAACCACTAATTTCCATCCCTGACTAGTGTTTGCTTACCTGATCATATTATAAATAAGAATCTGTGTTCCATGTTGGCATTTAAGTGAAAAATCATGAGCTCCAATGGGGTATTGAACTGCTTTTCCAGAAGGAAGTGGCTAGTCGTATGGCCCCGTAGGGAAAATATCAAATGTAGGGCAACAGGCTAGCCATACGGCCCCGTACGACAAGACAATAGGCTAGCCGTACAGCTCTGTACGAATAGCCTTTCCTATGGTGATTGTCTAGCCATACGGCTGTTATTACACATAAATATTTTGATTAATTATTGATCTACGTGCAGATTCCGAAATTTCTAGCATTTAGACTATCTCTTGTAGTCGTTGTCACAGAATTTGCAGTCTGGTTTATGTTTCGTCGTGGTTGGAAATCCGATTCGTGCATAGTATATAAAGGGTATAAACAAGGGAGATATGAAAATGTTGATTTATTTCGCCAAACAACAATTACAGAAACCAATAGAAATCAAAGTTATGGAGTATATAAATACGCATTGTACATGCAAATATCAAATGTATACAATAAATATATAGTAACTAAATCTTAACTAAATCAATGAAAATTGCGACATTACAATGAGAAAAGATTATTACAAAACAAATAAAAGGAAACTTAACGTGAAAAGGATAAAACGATAAAAGAGAATGGGAAGCGTAAATTATTATTAGTATTATTAAACGAAAACAATTAAATACGATTTTATTGCTTTCAGATAATAGCACTGGACAAAAGCATATACAACATGAAGTTATATACCCTATTTACACAATATGAGGCACCATTTCACGGCATGTAATGTAGACTATCAGCAAATAATTTTTATCAGCCACTAAAATAATCTGCTTAAGTTAACAGAATGAAGGAATATCAATAATGCGAATGCTATCCTATTTACCTCTGATTTCACTGACCTGAAGTTTTTCCCTCCATGAATACAACTGTATGTAATTTCCGACGCTTTAAGATTTTCATTAAAAGTTTTTTTAGGGCATCTGCTTTTAGCAGCCTCGATTTCCTTGCACTACGTTTGTAAAACTGTACACAATTTGAACGCTGGTACAGTTGCCTATTTATGCGCCATAAGTGGAGAATTTTTCCCCAACAGTCAAAGACACGCTATTTTCAGTGAACTGATATATTGCTTGTATATTTATCAATTATCTAAAAGATAATTAAATTATTTGTGTAACTCAATTTCTGAGAACTACCTTTGACAGCTGCCGTCATTGAATTTCATAATATCAATGCCGCAACTTATTAAAAACAGTTTTTCACACCTTAATTAGGAACATCAACTAATTAAAGAATCAAATAAGCAACCGTATTACATGAAAGGAAGCAGTAACAGATAAAGAATTTTTAAACTTTTATGAACTAAACAAACTTATTACTGATTAACAGCACTGAATGACAATTCTATACTTTATAAGCCGTATGGCTAGACAATCTCAATAGGAAAAGCTAAAGGTACAGAGCCGTACGTCTAGCCAATTGTCTAGCTGTACGATTAGCCACTGCCTTTCCAAAATAATTGGACCAAATAAATTTTCTTGCCAGACATTATAATTTCACATGATTTTGCAATTAAACATTTCAGAGCCTCAAAAACTTCCAAAATCTGTGGTTCTGATTACTGTCACAGTTTTTTCTTGAAGCAATGTTCAGATGAACTCTATTTACCCTCAGGGGTCAAAAGTAATAGATTGATAGGTTACCCGAGCTTCTCAGTCCACTCAGGAAAATCCTATCAACAGTGATAAAAAAAGGTGCAAAAACCTAACACCTTAAGCCCTGAAGACATAAATATATACCGGTACATTATTGCTGTGCATGAGATGAGAATATTAGCAGAGTTAAAAACAGGATAAAAGCAAAAACATGTGAACTAATTTATACAAGGACGTTGCCCGCAATTGAAAATATGATATTGTAACTTGCATCTTTAAGAAAAGTTGCTCTTCTACGGGTTCTATTTGTGTGCCAGTACTTTTCATTTTCAATAATTTTCCAGATGTGGTTGGATCATTGTTTTCAGATGATTGCAAAATGTATAAGAATAAGATACTTTCCCAATTGAGGAAAAAGCTAGTTCAACAGCAAAGCTGTTGGAAGTGATATTATTTTACTACATGTACTGCATGAGTTCTTTAATCAACAACTGTCATCAATAAAGTGAAAGCTCATAAGAAATTCCACAAATGTGTGTCATCTATCTTTTATTAATATCTGTTACTTGTTTTTTTTTATAACTGTAGCCTTACACTACAAATGATTCTCCTTACTTTTGAAAGTGTTATTGCACACAACAAACTGACACCTGTGACTCTATCATAGTTGAAATATTCATATTGTAATAACAAATCAGAGTTAAAAAGTTGGGCTAGTTATTCGTGAGCTCTTGCAGGGGATTGCATTTTACTTGGACAAAAGTGACCTACCCTTCAAGGAAGTTAAAAAATGTATTGCAGAAAACCAAACTTTAAGGTTGTTATTGATAGGGAAGAGTTTTTCCACTGTGTTAATTTGGTGCAGGTAAATGGGACCATTCACAATTTGATTTTACCATTTTTTTCCATTTTGTGATAATATTAAGTAATTAACATTTTCAAATTATACTACCATTAAGCTATGTTTTCCGATATGACCAGTACCGGTGCTTGCCCACTGTGGTGAGCAAAAATTATGGATAGAGGAATGAAATATTGAATGAAGTATGCTTCAATGTAAAACTATGACTCTGAAAAAATGTTCTGAGGGGATGGGGCCTATATTATTTTACAACTATAGATAAAAGCCTTGTCATGGAGAATTTTTGTACTTTAGTGGGTAATGAAGCAATTTTTCCAATTAATGACTTTTCCCATAATGACTAGTCTTGCCTTTCATTATCATTTTGCCTAAAGAACCTTTTTATAGAAAAAACTTATATTTATTAAGTTGACAAATTCAGAGGCATTTTGTACAAAGTTCCTTGCCATTTTCAACAAACCAAGTTTCAGCCTTATTTAATTTAACATTTTAGGCTAAGTATAAGATGAATGTTTTAACAAATTAGAATATGTAATCATGATAATTAACAAAAAAAAAGATTTTCTTTTTGTCTTAACTTTACAAAAATGTGTTACCTAAAGGGCATAGTAACCTTTCGCTTACAGGTGAAAAGAAAACACTGATATTGCAAAAGCAAACTTTTATGAAGCAAAATCAATATATTCATATACAGACTTAGACATAAGAGAGTTATAATTTTACATTCAGCTTTTCAAAAAGCAACACTGTAAATTCTGTCAAAAACTATCAAAACTTACGAACAAAATTATACTTTGAATATAGGGTAAAACATGTAAGTCTAAAATTTCAAAACTTGAAGTTTTGAGACAAAAGTTAAGAAAGTAAGAAATTGTTGAAAATTTGTTTGTAGATGGAAATGCTTGTGATTATTTGGTGTTTAAGATAATAATATCTTAATGTCAGGTTTTGACAACATGCAGCAACCAAATTAATTTGAGTGGCTATCTATTTTGCTTAATTATTCTGCATTAGGTAATTTCGTGCGTGTTTTCTTCAAGAAAGTCGGTTGAGTCAAATTCTCAATCAACAGTGTGTCTGAGAACAACACTACATGCTTGATCTGGTTCTGGTGGAAGTACAATGTAATGGTGTCTGGTTGCAGAGTGATTGATCCAGAGATTTGATTAACATAGATGAACTCTGTGTAATATTTGGTTTGTCTAATAACATTTGCATGAAGTGGTTGTCCTCCATAATTTAGTCAAATATTCGTAATTTAATGGATATGTTTCCTTTGACACATTAAGGGACTTGTTTACAGATGTTTGTATTTTTGATAAATATCAGCAAAAAAAATACTGAAAAAGTATAATAATTGTAATGGATTAAAATAATTATAATAACAAGCAATAAGGATAAAATATAAACAAATTGCTTTCCCTGGAGCTCAAACCCGGAACCTCTCCAAGCAAAAGGTAACTGTCTTTACACCATGCAGACTCTTTTTTATCAATAAGAATATCCTAAAGGTAATTGTATTGTTATCATCATAAATTAGAATATTCAATTTACATAAAATAGTCAGCAAACATATGTTTAATGTTAATGATTAAAGAAATCTACTCATTATTTTTGTAAATTTAACATAAACATAACGTAATAATGTTACTTCACTAAGTCTGTGTAATTGAACAATTTTTATTGTATACAGCATTGAAAATATAATCGATCATTTAAACAATGAGAACTTTCTTTTTTGTAAATGAAATTCACCATTGAAATTATATATTCATTATGTAAATGACTTTTTGATTCTATTCTTTGAATGATCTTGGCATGCCTTTTTTAGCTTACCTGTCACGAAAAGACATGGTGAGCTTCTGTGACTGTGTGATGTCCGGCGTCCGTTTTCTTGATGAAATCTGGGTTAGGACGTCTCGGGTAACAAAACTAGGTCACTAGGTCAAGTAATAGAAAAACTGTCAACAATTTGTTCGTGTAAACAGTATTGGTCACAGTTTTCATCCAATCTTTATGAAATTTGGTAAGAATGTTTTTCTTGATGAAATCTCGGTTGGGATTGTATTTGGGTCATCTTGGGTCAAAAACTAAGTTAATAGGTCAAAAACAAGGTCACTACGTCAAATAATAGAAAAAACCTTGTGTAGACAATAGAGGTCGCAGTTTTTATCCAATCTTTATGAACTTTGGTCAGAATGTTTATCTTGATAAAATCTGGGTAGGGATTGTATTTGGGTCGATCATCTGGGGTCAAAAACTTGGTCACTAGGTCAAATAATAGAAAAACCTTGTGTAGACAATAGATGTCACAGTTTTCACTCAATCTTTATGAAATTTTGTCAGAATGTTTGTCTTAATGAAAGCTGGGTTGGGATTGTATTTGGGTCATCTGGGGTCAAAAACTAGGTCACTAGGTCAAATAATAGAAAAACATTGTGTAGACTATAGAGGTCACAGTTTTCATCCAATCTTTATGAATTTGGTCAGAATGTTTATCTTGATGAAATCTGGGTTTAGAATTTATTTGGTCATCTGGGGTTAAAACCTAGGTCACTAGGCTAAATAAAAGAAAAACCTTGTGTAGAAAATAGAGGTCACAGTTTTCATCCAATCTTTATGAAATTTGGTCAGAATGTTTATCTTGATAAAATCTGGATTGGGATTGTATTTGGAACATCTGGGGTCAGAAACTAGGTCACTAGGTCAAATAATAGAAAACCCTTGTGTAGACAATAGAGGAAACAGTTTTCTTCAGATCTTAATTAAATATTGTCAGAATGTTTGTCTTGTTAAAATCTGTGTTGGGACTGAATTTGGGTCATCTAGGGTCAAAAACTAGGTCACTAGGTCAAATTTATATTTAAAAAAACTTTGTAGACAGTAGAGGTCACAGTTTTCATCCAAACTTAATTAAATTTGGCCAGAATGTTAATCTTGATGAAATCTGGGTTGGGATTGTATTTGGGTCATCTGTGGTCAAAAACTAGGTCACTAGGTCAAATCATAGAAAAACCTTGTGTAGACAATTGAGGTCATAGTTTTCATCTGATCTCAATGAAGTATGTTTAGAATGTTTATCTTGATAATATCTGATTTGGGATCGTATATGGGTCATCTGGGGTCAAAAATTAGGTCACCGGGCCAATTCTAGTAAAACCTTGTGTAGATGAAAGAAGTCACAGTTTTCATCACGTCTAAATGACATTTTGTCAGAATGTATTAATTAATGAAATTTTCTTGGAATTGTATATGGGTCTGATAGAATTTAAGTTGATGTAGCAAGGTTAGTCAGGTGAGCGATTCAGGGCCATCATGGCCCGCTTGTTTTGTTTTTTTACCCACTTTTTGTATACAGCGTTTTGTTTTGTACTTCTCAAATACATGTACCATGTCTTTGCTATCTCAAACACATACCATGTATAGGCTATAAATTTTCAATAGGCTGTTTAATGCCTAATAAATGTTATGTTATGTTATCTTATGGAGGAAGTATAAAAGCTAAAATTGTAATACCATTTTTTGCTTAATTAAAGATCAAGCGTGTTAAAAACAGTTTATTATTTTTGTTTAAACATTTTCATAGTCAAAAGCATGAATGTGCTTGTACAATAATTACAAATGTGCTTGTACAAATATGATACATAAATTCCCTTTCAAATGTATGACAAGTTGTTTTTCGAAAAAAATCATTTCTCCAAACTGTCAACAAGTCCTCCTTTAATAGGATTTTACATCAGTCATAATTAATATAAAAATTTTAAAGGATTTATTAGACAAATATTTATTTTATTTTTATTTTAAATTCAATCTTTCAAACTAAGGCGAATCACATTGTGTATCAAACTCTGCTCCAGAAGAATGTTACCAAAAAATGCATGTTTAATAAATATTGCAACTTTTTAGCTCACCTGAGCACAATGTGCTCATGGTGAGCTTTTGTGATCGACTTTTGTCTGTCGTCCGTCGTGCGTTGTCCGTCCTGCACCGTCAACATTTGCCTTGTGAACACTCTAGAGGCCACATTTATTGTCTGAAATTTGTTCAGAACATTTGTCCCATTGATACCTCGACTGAGTTTGAAACTGGGTCATGCTGGATCAAAAACTAGGTCACTTGGTCAAAAAAAGAAAAACCTTGTGAACACTGTAGAAGTCACATTTGATGCCCAATCTTCATGTAACTTTGTCAAAATGTTTGTCTAAATGATATGTTGGTTGAGTTCAAAAATGGTTCCAGTCCGTTGGAAAACATGGCCCTCAGCGGGCGGGGCAGTATTCCTTATATGGCTTTACCGAAACCTTGTGAACACTATAAAAGTCACAATTTTTGCCCAATCATCACGAAACTTAATCAAAACATTGGTTTCATTGATATCTCGGACGAGTTCGAAAATGGTCCAGATCGGTGAAAAAACATGGCCGCCAGGGGGCAGGGCAGTTTTCCTTATATGGCTATAGTAAAACCTTGTTAACACTCTAGAGGCCACATTTATTGTCCAATCTTCATGACATTTGGTCAGAAGATTGGTCTGTATGATTTCTTGGATGAGTTCGAAGCATTTTTCCTTAAATGGCTATATATGGCTATAGTAAAACCTTGTGAACACTCTAGAGGCCACATTTATTGTCCAATCTTCATGAAACTTGGTCAGAAGATTCATCCCAATAATATCTTGGATGAGTTCGAAAATGATGCCGGTTGGGTGAAAAACATGGCCGCCAGGGGGTGAGGCATTTTCCTTATATGGCTATAGTAACACCTTGTTAACACTCTAGAGGCCACATTTATTGTCCAATCTTAATGAACTATGGTCAGAGGATTTGTCTTAATGATATCTTGGATGAGTTCGAAAATGGTTACGTTTGCTTGAAAAACAGGGCTGCCAAGGGGCGGGGCATTTAACCTTATATGGCTATATAAGGCTATAGTAAAATCTTGTTAACACTCTAGAGGCCACATTTATAGTACGATCTTCATGAAACTCGGTCAGAAGATTCATCCCAGTAATATCTTGGACGAGTTCAAAAATGATGCTGGTTGGTTGAAAAACATGGCCACCACGGGGACGGGGCTATTTTCCTAATATGGCTTTATATAAGTAAAACCTTTTGAACACTCTAGAGGTCACATTTATTTTCCGATCATCATGAAACTTGGTCAGAAGATTTGTCCCAATGATATCTTGGATGAGTTTGAAAATGGTTTTGGTTGCTTTAAAAACTTGGCCACCAGGGGCGGGGCATTTTTCCTTATATGGCCATTTATGGCTATTGTAAAACCATGTTAATACTCTAGAGGCCACATTTTTTGTCTAATCCTCATGACATTTGGTCAGAAGATTGGTCTCAATGATAATATTATCTTGGATGAGTTCGAAAATAATTATGTTTGCTTGAAAAAAATGGTTTCCAAGGGGCGGGGCATTTTTCCTTATATGGCTATAGTAAAATCTTGTTAACACTCTAGAGGCCACATTTACTGTCCGATTTTCATGAAACTTGGTCAGAAGATTTATCCCGATAATATCTTAAAAGAGTTAAAAATGATGCCGGTTGGTTGAAAAACATGGCTGCCAGGGAGCGGGGGGCGATCTTCGTGAAATTGGTCAGAAGATTTGTCCCAATAATATCTTGTTATCTCAGGTGAGCGACTTTGGGCCTTTCAGGCCCTCTTGTTCAATGTATTTGGTAGTTAGAGTTATTCTGTGTTGGGGCTATATAGATAATATCAGATCTGCTCTTAGTCTCAAATATTACAGATAAATGAAAATCCATTACTTCATAATGCGGTGTTTAACAAGGGTTGTTAAATATACATGTTTTTCATAAAATGTGCCTATTATACTGGGTATGTTTCCTTATTTTTAAACTCTTGTTTGCAGTGAACATGACTTACAGCAGCAGTAATTGAAAGAACAATAAGTACATGACAAAAAATGTACATTACAAACACCATTTTCAGGTCATACAAAGGTGATTCCCATGTCAAGGTCACAACATTGGTTGTTGCTAGGTGATGTAACCCCTTGGAAACTGTTGTAACCATGGTGAGACAGCTTGCCTTGTTGGCTGCAGGGTGTCAGCCCTGGAATAGAGGTGTGTGTGCGGCGAGTGGAGACAGATTTGCATACTGCGCAACACTGGCCATTTATGTATATCAGGTAAACCAGTCCTTGTTCATGGATTAATTAAATTAACTTACTACCCTACGAGCAATAACTCTGTATCTGCAGTACAAGTTATAGTTTCTTTAATTGAAATTATACAAATCAAAAAAGATGTATAAATTATAACAATGATTTTGCTTTTTATACCCCACCCCTTGGAAGAAGGTGACATAAAGCAATTGCACTGCCCACATGTATGTATGTCTGAGTGTAAGGATAAGGATGTCAGTCTCAACCATGACTTTGTCATATATTGATTGATTTTAAAATAACTTTGTAAGCAATCTTAAGGCAAAGCCTCTTTTGCATCAAAGGTCATGGTCACACTCAATTTTCAAATTTTGCCATAAAATAACTTGAACATTCTTGTCTCAGCCATAAGTTTGCTATATATTTATGGATTTCAAAGTAACTTGACACAATTAAACGTAAGCCATCATAATACAATGTGTGGGGAGTAACACGCATCCCCCTTTCTCAATGGCTAAGGTCACATTTTGCGGTCAAAAGTAAAATTTGGGGATAAAATGCCTTGAAAATTCATATTATGGTGGATACAAAGTAATTTGGCACAAGTGTAAAGCATCATACGACAAGGGGTAATGTAGAACATCTGCCTTTCCACTTCAATCATGAGGGTCACTCTTAGAGATCAAAGGATAAATTTTCTATAAAACAGCTAATGTCTGGATTCTATCGTTGTCATTAATCATGCAATTTAAATAAACGACTGCATTTCGCTTGTAACAGTACCTGTCTCCCTATTGCAAAGGTCAAGGTCATATTATGAGGTCAAAAGTGATATTTGATAATTACATTGCTTGTTTTTACATTAGTAAAATTTGAAGACATAAGTATTTTATTTGGTCATCTCAGTCTTATGGAAACATCTTGTGTTTTTAGCTTTACCTTTATTTAGAATGAACTGTTTTATCAATTAAACTGAAAATACAAATTTAAAAAGAAATAGCCCCTAAACAATGATACACTTCATATATTTGAACAAAAATGGAAACGGATTAAATTATCATAACAAGTCCAGTATGCTTTCTACCCACTTCATACAACTCATCCTTATTTATAATTATTCTGTTGTTTTTCTTTTTCTTTTCTCTTCTGTCTTTTCTTTTTTTCTTTTCTTTCTTTTCTTTTTTTTTTAAAGAATACATTGTATATTAGCATATTTTGTAAAACATATGTTTGAACATTATTGTTGCTACATGGTATCAATGTGTTTTATGATCACATACATGTATACATTGTATGTTTTTATATTGAATAAAAAAACACACCTTTATTTAGAAGAGCTGAATCGCCAAAAGAGCTTTTTATACTTATGCATTATTTTACAAGCTTTCTGCTGGAGAACTGCAAACTTAATGAGCCCACAAATGTAATGTCTAAGCTTTATGTGCTGAGTTTAAATGTTAAGGAAGTATATATATAATAATATTTTTTATCTGTACATAAAAATCTAACCGAACTTTGTCCATAATAAGTGTACCAGTATTGAATATCTTTGTTACATGTTAAATTATTTGGATCATTTGTTTGCAGTTGGACCACAAGTATAACCAGTTTAAATTGCTGTCCATCCTGTCTGAACACAGGAAGACCATATCAGCTATTTCCTGGAATTCACGCAACCCCGATATCTTAGCCAGTGCAAGCTATGAAAACCGTATAATCATATGGGACATTAGCAAGCAGAAACCTATTGCAATTTACAAGGACACCAAAACTCCGCCCATCTGTGTTGATTGGTGCTATCTTCATGGGGAGGCATTGTCTTTTACAAGTGGGCGTGGACCGGTGCTGATTTGGGCTTACAGAGGTTCCGAAATAAGCGTAACGGGTCTTAAGGACTCATCCAGGTTCACGTCAGAAATTACGTGCTTCAAATGGCACCCAAAGGTGCTGGAGAAGGCAGTGGTGGGACACAAGGATGGGTCTCTCTCATTTTGTTCTATAGGTGAGTGCTTGAATTAATTTTGTTACCGCCATGATACGACTGAAGTGCTGTTGAAAACAGAAGATAAAAAATCAATCAAAATAAATAAACAAACATTTGAGCCTTGCTCTGGGAAAACAAGTCCTCATAAATGTGCATAAAGTGTCATCACTGTGTGGAGTCCACACATGATCACAAGGGATGACACTAACCAGTCCTCATGAATGTGCATAAAGTGTCATCACTGTGTTGAGTCCACACATGATCACAAGGGATGACACTAACAAGTCCTCATGAATGTGCATAAAGTGTCATCACTGTGTGGAGTCCACACATGATCACAAGGGATGACACTAACAAGTCCTCATGAATGTGCATAAAGTGTCATCACTGTGTGGAGTCCACACATTATCACAAGGGATAACACTAACAAGTCCTCATGAATGTGCATAAAGTGTCATCACTGTGTGGAGTCCACACATGATCAAAAGGGATGACACTAACAAGTCCTCATGAATGTGCATAAAGTGTCATCACTGTAATGGAGTCCACACATGATCACAAGGGATGACACTAACAAGTCCTCATGACTGTGCATAAAGTGTCATCACTGTGTGGATTCCACACATGATCACAAGGCATAAAGTGTCATCACTGTGTGGAGTCCACACATGATCACAAGGGATGACACTAACAAGTCCTCATGAATGTGCATAAAGTGTCATTACTGTGTGGAGCCCACACATGATCACAAGGGATGACACTAACAAGTCCTCATGAATGTGCATAAAGTGTCATTACTGTGTGGAGTCCACACATGATCACAAGGGATGACACTAACAAGTCCTCATGAATGTGCATAAAGTGTCATCACTGTGTGGAGTCCACACATGATCACAAGGGATTACACTAACAAGTCCTCATGAATGTGCATAAAGTGTCATCACTGTGTGGAGTCCACACATGATCAAAAGGGATGACACTAACAAGTCCTCATGAATGTGCATAAAGTGTCATCACTGTGTGGAGTCCACACATGATCACAAGGGATGACACTTACAAGTCCTCATGAATGTGCATAAAGTGTCATCACTGTGTGGAGTCCACACATGATCACAAGGGATGACACTAACTGCTTTTATTGTATTTTTCTTTTTAAGGTAGTCTCTTCTTTGTGAAAATCCAGTTTAGATGGAAAGTGTTGTTGCTGATTAGCCCTTTGCATGCTGGGAAATTTGTCGTCTGCTAAAATGTCGTCTGCAGAATTTATAAAATTAGCATTTTCTTCAATTTTTTTCAAAGAATACTATCAGAATAGTTTGCAAAGGCCTTCAAAATTCGGTTATAGCACTGAATGAGTTAGCCTGCAGGAATGCATAGGCTTATCTGGGACAACACTTTAGGCACATGCATATAGCATGCAGGAATGCATAGGCTTATCTGGGACAACACTTTAGACACATGCATATAGCATGCAGGAATGCATAGGCTTATCTGGGACAACACTTTAGGCACATGCATATAGCATGCAGGAATGCATAGGCTTATCTGGGACAACACTTTAGGCACATGCATATAGCATGCATCCTGATAGCAAGACTCATTTCTTTGTAAATAGTTGTGGATATAAATATTTATGAGCCGGTGCTGCAGCTGTTTCAAGGTCAAGGTCACACAAAGAATTTAAAGGTTAAAGTAAGTTGTGTCTATAATAAAACTTCTTTGTTCATACACAAACTTCCTATGCTTAATACAGTAAACATTATACTGTTGTTGACTGGTTGGCCATTAAAAGGAGTTTTGAATATGATGCGATATTCACTGGAAGCATGTATTATTACATACCTTACTGAGCCTTCTTTCTCTTGTGCCAAAACTGGTTGCAAATGACATCATAAAAGTGGCTATCAATTATAGTTTTAATAGGATGTTGGTTTTGGATTTGATGAAAAATTTATGATAATTGAGATAGAATATATCTACAATCAAAAGCTAATTAATACCTGCACACTCTGCATATCATTATTCCCCCCCCCACCCCCCACCCCGCCATTTTTAGACCAAAAATATCATTGGAGAAAACAGAACTTTTGAGAATATTAAATATATTTTTTGGCCACTGTCGAGAACAATTAAATTATTTTAAGTGTTAAATGGTTCCAAATGCATAATTGACTTTAAACAAATTATTTATTACTTTTTACCATTATCAGTATTTTCCTGCAGTCATGTAATGCAGTGGAGACATACCACAACATGGATACATCCAACCCATATCTGAGTGGGGAAGGGATCAATCAGCTCCTGCACTGCAGGCTCAGTTTGTAGAGCGCTGTAATACACTTATAAACCAGTCTATACTATAATCCTACGATGTGTTTGTCTGTAATGCACAACTTAGGATTTGGTAGTCTTTACTATATATTCCATGACAGGTGAGTCTGTAATACACAACTTAGGATTTGGTAGTCTATACTATACATTCTAGGTCGTGTGAGTGTGTACTACACATGTAAGGATTTGCTAGTCTATACTATACATTCTACGATGTGTGAGTCTGTAATACACAACTTAGGCATTTGCTAGTCTATACTAGTCTAGCCACATATGGCCAAAGGATTTTTCCTGAAATGAATTCTATGGCAATTTTCTGCCTTCATCAGTGCTCTGATTCAAGTAAGGCACACTTGAGGCACAAGTGTGGGCAAATAATACTGGTAGACCAGCTTATTCAATGGTCCATTTGCTGATTATTGAGCATAATTTTGCCTTCATTGAATTTTATGTTTAAAGTAAGTGTTTTCTACAGGAAAATCGAGTCTTGGTGGAAAATGTCGAACTGGATAAGATTGTGCAAACCACCAAGTCTAATATGTGGCAACTTTTTACCGAAAGCATCAAGACCCGTTTTTACAAGCCTTGGCTTAATTGTATAATATTGCAGCTATATTGCTAAAGAATCACTGCTGATCAAATATCATATATTAGAAATATCCTGTTTTTCAACTTGTAGGTGGGAAGTCTTTCCTGCAAGAGCTGAAACCAGAAACAAACGACGATGATGAGGATGATCAACAGGAAGACTCAGTTGTCTCACTTGCTTGGGATCCATTATCGGTGGATTACCTCCTTGTGGCACACAATCTGTCCGGGGTGCGCCTTGTTGACTCCTCCTCCCTGTCAATCATCATGCGGTTCCAACTGCCGAGTGTGTCCACACGCGTGAAGACCCTCGACTGGATACACACAGCCCCAGGGATGTTCCTTACAGGAGGTGGGTTATTGAGATTGTCTGCACAGAGGCTGTTTGAATGGTGCTTTCTTTTATACTAAAGAATAAATGTGCTCTGGGAAAACATGGCTAATTTGTGCAGAAAGTGTTGTCCCTGATTTGCATGTGTAGTCCACACAGGCTAATCAGGGACGACACTTTTGGCCTAAAACAGATTTTTGTTTTGTTGAGACTTTCATCAGGGACAACACTTTGCGCTTTAAATGAATTTTTGTGTAGAAGAGACTTTCATTACACTCAAAATTCCAGGGGAAATGCTTAATGGTTGAAGATAGTCCTTCATACATGCAGTCTGCAGGTCCCTGGCTCTGTCACCACTTGATAAATAACTTTAAAAAGGCAATTTTCACTGATTTAAATGTGCCATGAAACTTAAACAATTTTTTTGAGCCTATAAGATAAGCAATTTAAACAAACAATAGAATCTTAAACTTTTTAAATAAATGGGTTTACTATTACTAATTTAACTGATTAGAGTAAAGTTACAATGTCACGTATTATCCCAGGTCTCTAAAAGGAAATCACCAGCAGAAAATAGTTTTAAAGTTGCTAGTTGTCAAATTAGTTAAATTAAACCCCTGAGTAATTGCCATTATTATTAGTGTGTGAACATTTAATTTGATATACATGTATTGTCTTTTCAGACGCATTGAGTGGAAACCTGAGGGTCTGGAATGTTTCCATGGCAACCCCAATTGAACATATACGAATAAAGAAGACTGGTTTCCATGCTGTATCAGTTATCTGTGATAAACCTTCCACCAACCAGTATATTTCCAACCAGTCTAAAGGTTGGTGTAAAGTCTGGAATTGCTGGTATTATTTTTTATAATACCTACCTGTACCAAAATTGTCCATAGCTTAAATTCTAATGATAATCTTTGGCAAATAAAAAGTAAATATAATGAAATTAAGAACTTTAATACCATCTAATGTTTATGTCCCTTAACGAGAATGTGTAGTAGCATATTGTTTCAAATTCAAGAATTGAGATGGGATATTTTTAACAAGTCTCCAAAACAATAAGAAAAAAAAACAACCTTCATACTTTTAAGCTGGATTTTGGGCGTTCAAAGAAAGCTATTGTGTTTTCATAAGGAATCATAATTTTATTTCTATAAATGTTCGTGAATTTTTACACATGTGCACATGTGGAAAAATGTGTTTTTGTCGCACATTGTATATACAGAAATCCCAGAAATTGATTACTTCTGGAAAACCGCCTGTGTGCCGCCATGACGGTACTGAATAAACAATACACGGACCTATATGTGTGTATAGGTACATGAACAATAAAAGGAAGTGAAGCGATTATATTTAATTGAAGATTTAAATAGTTTATGTAATTGATTTGATCATCACATAATAGTTCTTATTTTTTAAATAAATATTTTATCAGTTATTTAGTGATTAATAGAAACAAGTGGCATCTGTCATAAAACTCAGCAGGAATTAGGCCTTGATTGTCATTTACATGTTATTTGAAGGTGACGCATGGTATCTTATCTTAATAACGGGATCTACACATGTGCAGAATGTGGTGTCACAGACATACCAATACACTTTTAATCCCCCCTTAGGACATTCTCACCCACTGAGGGAATGCTTTCATGCCTTGATTGCAGATATGTTTTTTTCAAGACCATTATCTTGCTTAACCCTTTCCCACTCAGAAGCAAAGTGAAAATGGCTATGTGCCAACAGCATGAAACCAGAACAGCTTGCGAGTAATTTACTTGCAGGCTGTTCAGGTTTTATGCTGTTTACTGCTCATCAGTATCTAAGGGTTGGAAAGGAGGCCTTCAGAACTAACATTTAGTAAGAAAGGTCTTTAATTGAATTAATCTTTCAAAGGGACTACACATACATCAAAATATGTATCTAAGCGGTAAAGGTTTAATTTGGCAATCCTCAATTAACGAAGAAAGACATCGCTTATTTTGTGTGAGTTTTTAGTGTGTTTTTTTTTTAAATCTAAACTTTAAAGTAAATTTAATAAAGAAATAAATACATTTATGGAATGTATCAAACATTATTGAAACTATTTACTTAAGGCTCCATATGTGTCATGTTTAAAAAAATTTTCTTAAATTTATATTTTATTAAGAAAATAAAATAAAGCAAGAAATCAGTGAAGTAAATATTGAGAATAATACAAAAACACTTTTTTGTATGCCCATTGAGCGATAGATCGGGGGTATAGCTGTCTGTCTGTCTGTCTGTCTGTCTGTCTGCCTGCCTGCCTGCCTGCCTGCCTGCCTGCCTGCCTGTCTGTCTGTCTGTCTGTCTGTCTGTCTGTCTGTCTGTCTGTCTGTCTGTCTGTCTGTCTGTCTGTCTGTCTGTCTGCCTGCCTGCCTGCCTGCCTGCCTGCTGCCTGCCTGCCTGCCTGCCTGCCTGCCTGCCTGCCTGCCTGCCTGCCTGCCTGCCTGCCTGCCTGCCTGCCTGCCTGCCTGCCTGCCTGCCTGTATATATTTTTCATTTCTCCATTCAATCTCTTTCTTACTTCTCGTGGAGCTGCACATTTTGAGTGGTGAAAGGTCAACCTTCAAGGTCAAAGTCAAAAAATAAAATACATGAATTTTTATAACTTTGTATGCCCCTGGATCAAATGATCGGGGGCATATTGTTTTTGGCCTGTCTGTCTGTCATTCCGTCATTCTGTCCCAAAACTTTAACCTTACAGTAAAGTTTTGCAATAACTTTTGAAATATTGAACATATCAACTTGATATTTGGCATGCATGTGTATCTCATGGAGCTGCACATTTTGAGTGGTGAAAGGTCAAGGTCATCCTTCAAGGTCAAAGGTAAAAAAAATGCACATGTCGGTCCGTCTGTCGGTCCAGCCGTCCACCAGATGGTTTCCGGATGATAACTCAAGAACGCTTAGGCCTAGGATCATGAAACTTAAGAGGTACATTGATCATGACTCGCAGATGACCCCTATTGATTTTGAGGTCACTAGGTCAAATGTCAAGGTCACGGTGACCCGAAATAGTAAAATGGTTTCTGGATGATAACTCAAGAACGCTTATGCCTAGGATCATGAAACTTCATAGGTACATTGATCATGACTGGCAGATGACCCCTATTGATTTTTTAGGTCACTAGGTCCAAGTTCAAGGTCACGGTGACCTTAAATAGTAAAATGGTTTCCGGATGATAAATCAAGAACGCTTATGCCTAGGATCATAAAACTTCATGAGTATATTGATCATGACTCACAGATGAGCCCTATTGATTTTCAGGTCACTAGGTCAAAGGTCAAGGTCACGGTGACCCGAAATTATAAAATGGTTTCCGGATGATAACTCAAGAACGCTTATGCCTAGTATCATGAAACTTCATAGGTAATTGATCATGACTCCCAGATGACCCCTATTGATTTTCAGGTCACTAGGTCAAAGGTCAATGTCATTTGAAAAAAAAGTTATGAGCTATGTCATCACCTTGGTGTCGTCGTACGGTTAAGTTTTGTGTTTAGGATCATGAAACTTCATTTATACATTGATCATGACTGGCAAATGACCCCTATTGATTTTCTGGTCACTAGGTCAAAGGTCAAGGTCACAGTGACTCAAAACAGTAAAATGGTTTCCGGGTGATAACTCAAGAATACTTAGTCCTAGGATCATGAAACTTCATAGGTACATTTATCATGACTTGCAGATGACCCCTATTGATTTTCAGGTCACTAGGTCAAAGGTCAAGGTCACAGTGACAAAAAACGTATTCACACAATGGCTGCCACTACAACTGACAGTCCATATGGGGGGCATGCATGTTTTACAAACAGCCCTTGTTTTTTAACGATGTGAAATTTTAAAAAAGCATGTGTCGAATCTTTGTTAATTTTGAGATCTTTGAACACCGTAGGCTACCAGATTCTTTGGTACCTTAATTTCAGCGGATCACGTGATAGCCAATATGGCGGCTGTCAATTAATTGATTCTGGGATTGTCTATTTTGAAAAGAATTGTATTATTTCTTTTACTCGCCTCAACCATACTATTACAATTTGTAAACTCGATCATCTAGTAACAAATATTGCTTGAAAATTAAATGCAATTGTCTCCTGATATTTTCCTTTTTATAAAAAGACCAAAAAACATGTTTGCTTTATTTCGGAAGACATCATAGTCCTGATATTGTGTTTATGACTCAAATCACCATGTCAGATCAGAAGTCATCGACAAGTCAGGCACAGATTCCCGCCAAGGTGAATGCGTCTTATTTTGCCTTGCCACCTGCCCGGCTGGTTTGCACGTTCTTGGATGGCGGGGTTGGACTGTATGACCTTGGGAAGAGGAAGTGGGAGTTTCTGAGAGACCAGGTGATTAACCCTTTATACTCAGATGTACGCAACTTGACGCATTTGTAGTCCCTTAGAAAATCAATTTAAATTAAAGACCCTTCTTTCTTTATTCAAGTTTTATAGGCTTTATTTCCATCCCTGAGATAGTGATAAGTAACAAATAGCATAAGATCTGAACAGACTGCGTGTTACTCACAGGCTGTTCTGGTTTTACGCTGGTTGCATATAGCCATTTTTACTTTGCTTCTGAGAGGGAAAGGGTTAAAATACGAATGGTGATTAAATGGAGGATGAAGTTGAAAAATTGTACTGCTATTACACTGTATTAATATATAAGGCAGGTGAGGATTATTGAAAAACACAACATGTATTGCATTCGGAGGAGAGTGATGTTTACATAGGCCATAGGCCAAGACAATGGTGTACTGTTTGTTAGTGGAGTTTATGTAAAGATTTCAAGGTCTTCCATTTTGGGTAGGTTGTCTTCTGTTTTTACCTGTTTCTTCAGATTTTTAATGTTAAGTTATACCTGTTGTAGAAGAAATGAACTCAGACATATCTGTAAAATTGATTTTATTGAACCTAATTTTTTCAATAACAATAATACATACATGCATACAATCAAATAACAGGTATCTTGGTAAGAAATAAAATAAGTAAAGGCTAACCACTAAACAAACATTTTAGCTTGTCTATTGCTATATTCTTGTTCCACAGTCCTTCAGGGAACCTTAATAAAGAGTTCATCTATAAATGATTTTTTCATTGTTTTCTTCAGGATGTTCATATTCAAATACATGTGTATGTCACTTTGTTCTACAGCCTTATTATTGTAAAATTGTTATCCATTGAAAGTCCTTAATGCCAGAACTACTTAATTAGTAGTTTTGTTCCTGTAATTAGCTACTGATTTATTTGGTAGTAACTTAAGAATGTTTAACCAGACTCATTGATACTTTTACTCCTGTGTCCAGCATATATTATATTTTGTGCTGGTTATATGGCTTCTAGTGTGATTTCACACTTTTGTTCCACTTTGACAATAAACACGGGTCACCAGTCTTCGTGTTTGATTGTTTGGTTAAGCATTTACACCTCACATATAAAAGACATGAAGTTCAAATGCACTTGATTTGTATGTGGCACTGCATGATATCAACGTGTTAGTGATGTATTTGATGGATTATTGTGTTAAACCAAGATAAATACAGAATCTTAATATCAGTATGATTTTTGTATGATTGTTAAAAAATGTTGTCAGGTAGACAGCTGCTGAATTATCTTTGTTTCATGTTTGCTGTTTTTCAAAAAAAAATATGAATATGTATATATTACAGAAAATTGATTAAATATAAACCAAAAATAAAATTTATTACCACAATAAATGCATAACATACTATTAATTACATGGGATGAATTCCTCTCTTACATTAATATTCTTCATTTTACGGGGAAAAACATTCATAGCATGAATATTTAAGAACAATTGATGAACAATAGCTATTAAAGAAAAGTTAAATGATGATGATTTACATGGGGACCTAATTAGAGCAATGAAGATGTAATGTAACCAATTGTCTTTGCTATGTTTCAGGGACATATTGAAACTATCTTTGATTGTGAGTTTGCCCCCCATGATGCCAATATCCTAGCAACCGCAAGCTTTGATGGCACAATTAAATTGTGGGATGTGGCTTCATTCACATGTGTAAGTACTGTAGGTCATAAATATATACAATTCATAGTTTCCAATTTAGTATTTAAACAGCAGTCCATGCATTTCTTGAAAAACAATTTATGAAATCATTTATATAATTCCTCAGCATGTTTTTCAAACAATTATTTGTTTACACATAAACGTTTAGATTTCTGATATCGAAACAAAATGAGGATTTTGTGTTGGTTTGTGGAAAATGGAACTTAATATATGTATGTAAAGCGTCTACACAGATTCCCCTGTGTACTCTGCACAGGCTAATCAGGGAAGACACTTACTGACTGAATTTTAATTTAGAAAACTCTTCCTTTAAATGAAAAATACCATAAAAGGGGAAAGTGTTGTTCCAGATTAGCCTGTTTGTAGTGCACAGGATAATTTTAGATGACACTTTATGCAGATGCATTAACCCCTGTTTTCCTAGAGCAGAACAAGTTTTCAGGGCCCTTGCTACACTTTGGGGGATTGGGGCGGGGGCCCTTAGAGGGGAGAATTTTGCATCGTTTTGGGTGAAATTGGAATTTTAGAAGATCTTTTCACCAACCATTCAACACTTTAAATTGCTTTTTTTTAATGTAATTTACATAAATATACATTTAATCAAAGTTTAAAAGCACGATACCAGCTGGCAACATAGGTATAAAAGTTGGGTTTTTTTAAATTGGAAGGGCAAATTATTAGCTGAAGTAGAGGGAAAAGTTTACTATTTTAAGGGGGGAATGGGCCGAATTTCGGCTCCAAAAACGGCCAAATGAGGGCCCTGATTTTATGGGAAGATCCATACATTACAGTTGAACACATCACCAGGCAACGAAGGCATCATCTATACGCTGTCCTGGGCGCCCTCTGACCTCAACTGCCTGGTGGCGGGCACCTCAAAACTGGGGCTGTTTATATGGGATATCAACAAGGGAAAGGTCATCACTAGATACAAGGAGGTAGGAGTTTATATGGGAAATTAGCAAAGGCATGGTTATAACTAGATAAAGGGAGATAGGTGTTTATATGGGATGTCAGCAAGGGCAAGGTCATCACTAGATACAGGGAGGTAGGTGTTTATACAGTACATTAGCAAGGACAAGGTAATCACTAGATACAGGGAGGTAGGTGTTTATACAGTACATTAGCAAGGACAAGGTCATCACCGGTAGATACAGGGAGGTAGGTGTTTATACAGTACATTAGCAAGGATAAGGTCATCACTAGATACAGATAGGTAGGTGTTTATACGGGACAGGAGCAAGGGCAAGGTCATCACTAGATACAAGGAGGTAGGTATTTATACGGGACAGGAGCAAGGGCAAGGTCATCACTAGGTACAGGGAGGTAGGTATTTATACGGGACAGGAGCAAGGGCAAGGTCATCACTAGGTACAGGAAGATAGGTGTTTATACGGGAGAGGAGCAAGGGCAAGGTCATCACTAAGAACAGGAAGATAGGTGTTTATACGTGACAGGAGCAAGGGCAAGGTCATCACTAAGTACAGGAAGATAGGTGTTTATACGGGACAGGAGCAAGGGCAAGGTCAGCACTAGATACAGGGAGGTAGGTGTTTATACAGGACAGGAGCAAGGGCAAGGTCATCACTAAAAACAGGAAGATAGGTGTTTATACGGGACAGGAGCAAGGACAAGGTCATCACTAGATACAGGGAGGTAGGTGTTTATACGGGACAGGAGCAAGGGCAAGGTCATCACTAGGTACAGGAAGATAGGTGTTTATACGGGACAGGAGCAAGGGCAAGGTCATCACTAGGTACAGGAAGATAGGTGTTTATACGGGACAGGAGCAAGGGCCAGGTCATCACTAGGTACAGGAAGATTGGTGTTTATACGGGACAGGAGCAAGAGCAAGGTCATCACTAGGTACAGGAAGATAGGTGTTTATACGGGACAGGAGCAAGGGCCAGGTCATCACAAGGTACAGGAAGATAGGTGTTTATACGGGACAGGAGCAAGGGCAAGGTCATTACTAGGTACAGGAAGATAGGTGTTTATACGGGACAGGAGCAAGGGCAAGGTCATCACTAGGTACAGGAAGATAGGTGTTTATACGGGACAGGAGCAAGGGCAAGGTCATCACTAGGTACAGGAAGATAGATGTTTATACAGGACAGGAGCAAGGGCAAGGTCATCACTTGATACAAGGAGGTTGGTGTTTATACGGGACAGGAGCAAGGGCAAGGTCATCATTAGGTACAGGAAGATAGGTGTTTATACGGGACAGGAGAAAGGGCCAGGTCATCACTAGGTATAGAAAGATAGGTGTTTATACGGGACAGGAGCAAGGGCAAGGTCATCACTAGGTACAGGAAGATAGGTGTTTATACGGGACAGGAGCAAGAGCAAGGTCATCACTAGGTACAGGAAAATAGGTGTTTATATGGGAAAGCAGCATGGCCAAGGTCATTACTAGGTACAGGGAGGTAGGTGCTTATACAGGACAGGAGCAAAGGCATCATTAGGACCAGGGAGGTAGGTGTTTATATGGGACATCAGTTTGGGCAACCTCATTAATAGAAACAAGGACGTCTGAAAGGTCATCACTTGATACAGGGAAGTGGTGTTTATACGGGACATCAGTTTGGGCAATCTCATCAATAGAAACAAGGAGGTAGATGTTGATACAAGACATCAGCAAGGGCATCATTAGGACCAGGTAGGTAGGTGTTTATATGGAACATCTGCTATCGCAATCTCATCAATAGATACAAGGCAGTAAGTGTTTATATGGGACATCAGTTTGGGCAAGCTCATCAATAGAAACAAGGACGTCTACAAGGAGGTAGGTGTTTATATCTGCTATTGCAATCTTCTCAATAGATACAAGGAGGTAGGTGTTTATATGGGACATCTGCTATCGCAATCACATCAATAGATACAAGGAGGTAGGTGTTTATATGGGACATCTGCTATTACAATCTCATCAATAGATACAAGGAGGTAGGTGTTTATATGGGACATCTGCTATCGCAATCTCATCAATAGATACAAGAAGGTAGGTCACTAAGGTGTTTATATGGGACATCTGCTATCGCAATCTCATCAATAGATACAAGGAGGTAGGTGTTTATATGGGACATCTGCTTTCGCAATCTCATCAATATATACAGGGAGGTAGGTGTTTTTATGGGACGTCATCAAGGACAAGGTCAACACTAGATACAAGCAGGTAGGTGTTTATATGGGACTTCAGTAAGGGTAAGGTTATCATTAGTTACAAGGAGGTAGGTTTTTGGAGGCATAGTTTGATATTACTGATAAATCACAACATTGACAAGTTTGTGTGCAGTTCTTTAGGAAGATGTGGCCTTTTGTATGTATGCAAATTTTAACCCCAGCCACGCTGTGGGTAAAAAACATTGCTTCAAGCAAGTGCTTGAAGTGTCATCCCTGAAGATCAGGGATGACACTTTCTGCTTTTATGGATTTTGTTTGTTAAAAGGAAGTATCTCAAGTCTCAAACAAAACTCATATGCTTCCGGGAATGGATATTAACCCTGGTGGCCTTGGTGATTCACATTTACCAACAACTGCCCTAACTGGACACTCGATTTTATAGTTAATATTCAATAAGCTTGTATATGATCTGTTTGCAGCATGGAAACAACCCTGTGTACAAAGTGGCCTGGAACCCCAAGGACTCCAGACGGATCATGTCTACAGGCGGGGATGGATACTGGTAAGTATTGGAGCTGCATTCTTGGAAAAATAGGATTAATGCATGTGCGCAAAGTGCCATGCCAGATTAACCTGTTTGCACAGCCTAATCAGAGAAAACACTTTCAACTTTTATGGAATTTTTCGTTTTAAGGAGGTCTCTTCTGAATGAAAATATAATTTAGACAGAAAGTGTTGTCCCTGATGAGCCTTTGCAGACTGCACAGTTTAATCTGGGATGACACTTTACCCACATGCATTAAGCCCAGTTTTCCCAGAGAGATACTCATTGCATGCAGGATTCCTGGTAATATGGTGACAACAGGATGAGAACATGTGCTTCAACAAAACGTTAAGCTATTGATGAGAACATGTGCTTCAACAAAACGTTAAGCTATTGATGAGAACATGTGCTTCAACAAAACGTTAAGCTATTGATGTGAATATGTTTTTCAAGTCTGACTTATGTTATGTGTCTTCCTAAGTTAAGTTTTAAGCTTAAAGATTAACTCAATATATATATTTATATATATATAGTAAGAGCTATACTTTACCTTCCCAAATGTTGCCGTCATCAGTTCCGTAACTCTATCCGGCACTTGAGCATATTTATAAAAGTTCATTGACTAAGACCTACTGTATAACTTTGACCAGGTAAAGGTTTGTGTGCAAGTTGAAATTCAAGTTGATGTTTGCATGCTGCAAATACATATCTCTTTAACTCTTTCAGTGCTGGAACCAAATTTTGAAGGCCTTTGCAAACAGTTTGGATCCAGATGAGACGCCACAGAACGTGGCGTCTCATCAGGATCCGAACTGTTTGCTATTTTGATAGTATTCTTTGAAAAAAAAATCGTACAAAATGCTAATTTTAGAAATTCAGCAGACAGCATTTATGGCAGACGACAAATTTCCCAGCATGCAAAGGGTTAACTACAGATGTTCAATGAAATATTTATTCAAGAATCATTAGAGCCAGGATACCACCTTATGAAACACCATACAAATTTAAGTTTTGACATGTCTAGATTTTAGGGGCATATTGATTACATATAACTGCTTATTGTGAGCAAGACATTGTTGATATTTGTGGTAATATTTTATATCGGACTGGTCCAAGCTGTATATTTCAGTATTGTCCGGCAGGTTGATGGAGAGATCATACAGAAGTACAAACACCCTGGGCCTGTGTATGGCTGTGACTGGTGCCCCAATAACAAGTATATGTGTTGGAATAATGCATGTGCATACATGTAATGTGTCATCCAAGATTACTTTGTGCAGTCTGAACAGGCAAATCAGGGATAACACTTTTAGCTTTTATGGATTTTTTTTAAGTGCCAAGTTTTCTTGTTAACTGAATGTGTCTACTACATGTACATTATGAAAGTTTTGGCAAACCCAGTTATTGAGGGGGAGGGGGGGTGTCCAATGAGATGTTTCAATAATCTCAATTCTGACATTTTAAGCTATTTGTGCTCTCATACAAATCGCACTTTCTTGTTACATACAAAATAAATCATTCAGTTGCATCATCGGGTTCTTTTCAAAGACAATAAGGATTGGTTCTTTCCAGGAAACTGACTCAAGTTCCCCTATAAGCTCAAGGCTGTTGATGCATTTGAGCTTATATATCTTTAAACTAAATCCCAACCTCACACTGGGACAGTTCTCATGAACGTATTTGCTAATGTTTACTGTTTTGACCCAGGAAACAGACCAAATGACTGTCTCAATTAGCCTTATTCTTTCAAAGCGATTAAGCAAAAATTGGTTGGTTTAATTTTACATGGTTGAAATGTTTTGTTTCAGAGACATGTTAGCCACAGGCTGCGAGGATGGCAATGTTAGGGTATTCTATACTGCCACAAGTACAGACAAGCCCCTCAAGATCTTCTCAGGTAGAGACTCTTGCGCAAACCTATTCTATATGAGCCTTGCTCTGTGAATTGGCTTAATGCATGTGCCCAAAGTTTCATCCCAGATTAGCCTTAGCAGTTTGCACAGGCTTGTCAGGGACAACACTTTGGCTATTATACTGTTTTTCATTTAAAGAAAGATTTTTCTAAGCAAAAGACCTGTTTGAGCGGAAAGTGTTTTCCCTGATTAGCCTGTGCCGACAGCACAGGCTTAAGTGGGATGACACTTAACGCAATTGCATTAAGCCCAGTTTCACCAGAGAGGGCTCAATTGATCAATCCTGCCAAAAAGGCACAGTCACATTTCAATAATTGCCTATATTTAACAAAATCTTGGGTGAAATGTGGTCAAGCGTTTACACAAACTTAAATGACATGGTGTGATCTTTAAAGAATCATGTTGGTCTTGAAGGGCTTCAACAGTATTGAACACGTCCATCAGAGCCATCCTGAGCCCATATTCACATAGCAATTTGTAGACTAACGTCTAAGAATAAAGAATAGTCTTTAAATTGGAATACTCAAGAATAGCTTTTATTTTGAGTAAAACTTGGCATGATCCATCTCCATTTACATGATTTTTTTTTTGGAATCACCAGTCGGCAGTGGAAGCCTGTATGTATTCAAACACTGGATGTATTTTTTTGGATTACCGGAATAAACCCCCTTCTAAAGAAACACTCTTCCCTAAAAACGGCAGAGCTGAAGAAATCCCCTTTCTAATTTTGCATACACCGAAGAAAACCCTTCCATAGCGGAACAAACCCCTTTAAAGTTTTCAGACAGGCGGATTAAACCCCCTTCCTAATTCAAAATCCATAATTAAATGAAGGTGCGAAAATCTGATTAAAGAATTGTACCGGCCGTTTGTTCATAAGTTGTTAATGATACACATAAAATATTCAAGCTGTGAATCTCAAACAACGTTATCGTGATAATTGACCCCTTTGAAAGATACTTGGTAGTTAGAATTAATCAAGATGGTAATAAAACATATGATTTATGATGGGGGAAAAATAATATTTATTGAAGGATAACATAGACAAAAATATAATAATGTATATTTACATTTATTTACAAAGATCAAACAAGCAGTTATTAAAAAGCAATTAACGAATTGTTGATAAAAAATGACACGCATTTATTTTCAACGATAAAACAGGCATATGATACATAAAAAGCTAATGCAGATGCAAAAAAAGGCGTGAGTATGAAGGAATGAACAACGCCCTTCCATAAAAACACACAATTATAGTCAAATGCTATAACTGATGGCCTGCAGGAACTCAAGGATGGTCTTCTGTCCATTGCTGTACTGTTGGCACAAAGTCAATAGGGTAGTCTGCTGAGTTGTCCTGGTCTTCCTCTTCAGTCTGGACGGCTGCTGTCCTCTCGCTTGTTGAATAATGTCAGCCTCCACCATTGCTGCACGTCTTTTTATTAAGATTGGAGTTAGTGTTTGTGTGTCATATGAATAGACATTTTACACATTTTATATACTTTTATAAATATTTGACAAAATTGTGCATACTCTCCTTAAACACTCAAAATTACTTTCTTATTCTTACTTGAATCCCTAAAAACGGCATAGCAGAAGAAACCCTCTTTCACATTTTGCATGCACATTATTTCATTATAGAAGGGGGTTTGTTTCAACATAGAGGGGGTTTATTCCACATATGCACAACTAGCAAGGGTGTTTCTTCCGCATATGCAAAACTAGCAAGGGTGTTTCTTCCGCATATGCAAAACTAGCAAGGGTGTTTCTTCCGCATATGCAAAACTAGCAAGGGTGTTTCTTCCGCATATGCAAAATGTGAAAGTTTTTTTTTTCCCGCTATTCTGTTTTTAGGGAAGGGTGTTTGTTCCGGAGGGGGTTTCTTCTGTACACCATTTTTTGGTTCTAATTTTGTTTTTTATTCTATTTTTAATTATGAAAATGGGTTTGAGAATACAAGCCCTTGTTTTTCCAAAAGGTAGGACCATCGTTGTGCCATGGTATCTCAATCTGGCTTATACCTACAGCCATCACATATGCGGATCCTGACTAATAGGGATGATGTGTGGCTTATGTTACATCTCAAACACCTCATAATAACTCTGTGTTTTGAGATATTTTGTGAATGACGTATTACCCTTTACCACTTAGATAATTATTTTCACACATTTGTAGTCCCTTAGAAAGTTACATTTAATTAAAGACCTTTCTTACTAGATTCAATTTTAAAAGGCTTTGTTTCCAACCCTTAGATTCTGATGAGCAGCAAACTGCATAAAACCTGAACAGACTGCGAGTTACTCACAGGATGTTCAGGTTTTAAGCTGTGTGCACATAGCCATTTTCACTTGGCTTCTAAGTAGGAAAGGGTTAACTAACTGATGATGTTTTCTTCATCTGCTAGGTCATACCTCCAAAGTCTTTCATGTAAAGTGGTCCCCACTGAAGGAAAACCTGCTGTGCAGTGGATCAGATGATATGTAAGTTGAAATCAAATACTTTTAAATGACCCTCATTCCAGGAAGACTGGGCTTAATGCATATTTGTAAAGTGTCATCCTACATTAGCCTGTGCAGTCTGCTGCTTTCATGGAAGTTTTAGTTTTAAGGAAATCTTTTTCTAAACAAAAATCCAATTTAGACAGACTGCACAAGTAAATCTGGGGCAACACATTTAGCCGATTGTGTGCAAGATGAGGCTCAAGTTGTCACCCTTAAAAAAAAAGGCAAAATTGCAGAAGGGTCAAAATTTCAGAAAGATATAACATTTTATCCATAACTGAAAATATATCAAAGATATCACTTTTTAAGGCACTTGTAACAAAATACTTATATGATTCTAATTACTTTTATTTAGCTGAAATAATATCTTGACATTTTTCACATATAGACAGTAGAGTATTTTCTAAAAAAGTGCATGAAACTTATTCATTCATGATCATCTGGTTCTCCTGGACTTAAGGTGTTTGCCTGGTTTCCTCTTGCTTCACTTCCAAATGGAATTATTCCAACTATATTGATTTTCTTTTGCATATTTTTTCCCAGGACATCATGATTAAAGAAATGTATTATATCTAGGGATGGGAACAAATACTGAAATGATATTCAAATATTCTTTTTTGCATTATTCGAAGATATTCAAATATTTGATTTGTAAACCTTATATGAAAATGTCCGAACATATGAACGTCTGGAGCAACGTACTGTTTCATATTGCCACAAATACCACTATAAATCTTATCATGTGTGTAGCTTTGAAAAACTTTATAGAGTAATAATTTTAAAAAAAATACCATTGATTATAATGTTCTGTTCTGTTGATTTTCAAATATTCAGTTATTCGGTCCAATCCCTTATCATATCTAGTATTTGATTAAAAATCATGTGTGCACAATACAACGAAACCAGACTGATGGGCCATGAAAGCACCCATATTGTTAAAAACATTCTCGTACCACATAAATATATGCAAAAGTAGTAGAAACGAATCACATCACACATCACATGCTTTATCTCAGCCATAAAAATTACAAAACCCAAATGTTCTTTTTTTTTAATTAACGCATTGAACATTGGTGTGAAGACGCCATCTTAAATCGTTTTAAACCTATATTCACCCTTAATTCAGGAATTGATGATCATTCTGTTGGAATTCAGCTGATATTATGCGTTCCAATAAGACAAATGTGTCTGTCTGTCATCAGAGCAACGAGATGGTATAAATATAACTGAGTAACCAGGAATGAATACTTCTTTAGTGCATTTTCAATGAAACTTAACAGTTAAATGATTTTCAGTGCAAGAAATATATATATATATATATATATATATATATATATATATATATATATATATATATATATATATATATATATATATTGTGTCATTTTGTGTCTTTGTATTTTTAGCGATGTGGGATGTTTTTTTAAGATAATTAAAAAAATCATGCATAAATGCAATTTTAATTTCTAGTAAATATTATATGCTTTATTTTTTTGTAATTTATATTTTGACAAAATATGTTGATATTGAAAAACTAAAAACTTGAGAAACATTTCATCTTTCTAGCAAAAATCTTGAGGCGTCGTAAAGTGTCGAACCTGATGAGAACAGGCTAATCTGAGACGACACTTTACGCACATGCATTAAGCCCCAATTTCCCAGAGCGCGGCTCAAATAATATTCTAGGACGGTGCGTATATGGGACTACAGTCAGGACACGTGCACTCACACCTTACGGGCTCACACGGGGCCAGTGAGGGGCCTTATGTGGAACCCTGAGGTCCCATACTTGGTCATATCTGGGAGCTGGGACTCGGCCATATGCTTCTGGGACATCCGCACCAGCAGGTGCCTACACATGGTGCAGGACCATGGGGCTGATGTCTATGGTAAGGACCATTCTGTTTACTTTGTTGGGGATTGATTTAGCCTTTTTCTAAGAAAACCGCAGCCAATTGTATAAATATGGATAACTTTAGCCAATCCAAAAGATAACCGTTGGTTAACTTTATCCGTTTTTGGATATGTTATCCAACGTGGTTATCCTATTGTATAAAAATGCAAGTCGCATTGGATATCTTTATCCGATTTGGTTTAAGTTAGCCAAACATATTTCTTCAGGGTCGTCAGTTTCCGTAAATCTGTCAATTCGTCGAAATTGTGTTGGTCGTCTAGCGTTCGGTATGTCAAAGTCAGCCATTTTGTCAGCGCGTTCTTCATTTGGATAAAGATAACCGACGTCAAATATCTTGGCTAAAACAAAACTTAACCAGAACCTGAACCGTTTTGGATAACTATTTTTTTATACAATCGCTAACCAAAAAAGATATCCTAAAATTGAAGATAACCAAAAGTTATCCGCTGGATAAGAGTTATCCATATTTATACAATTGGCTGCCGGGCTTTATCATGCATCTGCGTAAAGTGTGGTCCCAGATTAACCTGTGATTATGAAAAAAGGATGAGGCTAATCAGGAATGACACTTTCCGTCTCCACCAGATTTTTGTTTAGAAGAGACCTCCTTGAAAAGATAATTCCATAACATGGGAAAGGGCCTCTTTCAGGTTTAGCCTGCCACCCTTCGAGGCCGTTTATTCTGGCGTCCAGTTCCCGCGACTCTACTGTGAGGCTGTGGTCTATTACCTCCCTAGTCCAACCAATTGAGATGAATATCCTTGCCGGGAAGTCCTGGTCGCAGGTGCTTGGAACTATAGGTAGCGTTTGGTTACATAGGTTTTAAAAAAAATCAAGATTTATCTGATTTATTGTGTTTTGAAAATATTTCTGAAGTTAATTAAATATCAAATTAACTCATATTAGTGAAAAAAAATAAGAAAAAATGATGTCTATTGGTGAATTTTTGAAATCTGCCATTATTATACCCCCACAAACGAAGTTAAGGGGGTATATAGGAGTGAACTTGTCTGTCTGTCGGTCGGTCGTTCTGTCGGTCTGTCTGTCGGTCCGTATTAAGTGTCAGCTCTCTAATTCAAGGAATTTTCATCCGATCTTCACCAAACTTGGTCAGAAGTTGTATCTAAATGATGTCTAGGCCAAGTTTGAACATGGGCCTTGCCAGGTCAAAAACTAGGTCACGGGGTCACTTAGTGCGTTTTAAACATTCAGCATGTTCGCTCTCTAATTCAAGTAGTTTTCATCCGATCTTCACCAAACTTGGTCAGAAGTTGTATCTAGATGATCTTAAGGCCAAGTTCGAACATGGGCCTTGCCGGGGCAAAAACTAGGTCACGGGGTCACTAAGTGTGTTTTTTAACATTCAGCATGGTGTCCTCTCTCTTATTCAAGTAGTTTTAATCTGATCTTCTCCAAACTTGGTCAGAAGTTTTATCTAGATGATCTGTAGGCCAAGTACGAACATGGGCCATGCCAGATCAAAAACTAGGTCACAGGGTCACTTAGTACGTTTTACACATTGAGCATGGTGTCGCTGTCTATTTCAAGTAGTTTAAATCCGATCTTCACCACACTTGTTCAGAAGTTGTAACTAGATAGTGTGTAGGTCAAGTTCAAACATGGGCCATGCCGGGTCAAAAACTAGGTCACGGGGTCACTAAGTGTGTTTTAAACCTCACCATGTTGTCCGCTCGAAGTTGTATCTTGATAATGTCTAGAGCAAGTTTGAATATGGGTCATGCCGGGTCAAAAACAAGGTCACAGGGTCACTTAGTGCGTTTTAAACATCACAATGTTGTCCGCTCTTATATTCAAGTAGTTTGCATCCGATCTTCACCAAACTTGGTCAGAAGTTGTATCTAGATGATGTCGAGGTCAAGTTTGAATATGGGACATGCCGGGTCAAAAACTAGGTCACGGGGTATCTGTGTGCGTTTTAAACATCACTATGTTGTCCGCTCTCTAATTCACATAGTTTTCATCCAATCCTCACCAAACTTGGTCACAAGTTTTATCTAAATGATCTCTAGGACACGTTTGAACATGGGCCATTCCGTGCCTAAAACTAGGTCACGGGGTCACTTAGTACGTTTTTTAACATTCAGCATCGTGTTCGCTCTCTAATTCAAGTAGTTTACATCGGATCTTCACCAAACTTGGTCAGAAGATTTATGGAGATGATCTTAAGACCAAGTTAGAACATGGGCCTTTCTGGATCAAAAACTAGGTCAAGGTGTCACTTAGTGCGTTTTAAAAATTGAGCATGGTGTCCGCTGTTTTTTGTGAATACGACATGCCAAATATTATGTGTCAATGTGGCATGTGGGGGTATTTGTCATGTCTGTGACAAAGCTCTAGTTCTTAATTTGCAACCACATCCAAGGTAAATTTAAAAAAAAAGCTTCATGCATGTGCATTGTGTCTCCCCAGGGCAGCCTGTGCACATGCTAATCAGGGACACACTTTCTGCATGATACAATTTTAGTTGTAGAAGAGACTTTCTTTAACAAAAATTCATTAAATGCGGAAAGTGTAGTCCCAGATTACCTTGTGCAGACTGCACATTCTAATCTGAGACGCCACTATAAGGACATGCGCAAACCCCAATATCCCAGAGAGCTGCTGATATGCTCTGTATATTTCAGAGTGTGCCATGCAGGAAGGCACTGACCCCATTCTGACCGGCAAGGTTTCCAGGGAGCTGAGGTCCCAGGCAGAGAGCCATCCACAGGACACACGCAATAGGGTCCTCAGGACCTTCTCTAAGTTCTTCCTGGTACTTGTATTTTAGCCACATTCAGGGAAAACTGGGCAAAATGCATTAGATTAGCCCTTTGCATGCTGGGTAATTTGTCGTCTGCTAAAATTTTGTCTGCTGAATTTCTAAAATTAGCATTTTCTTTCTTTTTTTTTCAAAGAATACTATCAGAATAGCAAACAGTTTGGATCCTGATGAAACACCACGTTCTGTGGCGTCTCATCTGGATCCAAACTGTTTGCAAAGGCCTTTAAAATTCGGTTCCAGCACTGAAAGAGTAAGCCTGTGCAGAATGTTACATGAAATTATGTGTGTTGTCAAAAAATACTTTATTGGGGACACGTTCTTGTGTATATTTCCGATTTTAAAAATAAAATAAGGCATTTGCTATGGTAATTTTCTTATGTGTTTGTGTTTAATTCGTGGGTTGGTCTACCCACAAAATCAACGAATATTTATGTCCCAAAAAAATCATAATGATTTTATTTTTTGAGTAGGGTAAGGTATGTGTAACATTTTCATCTTGAGATATAAAGTAAGTTTTTTTAAATTTTGATTTGCTAAAAAAGTTACATCAGTTTTTCAACATTTAGGAAATTGTTTCTGAAAGATGTGTTGCCTTAATAATCACTGGTATATTTCAATATCCACATACAGGAATTTAAAGGGTGTGTTGATCTGTGCCATGTTAGGTAATGGCAAATGACATTTTGCCTTATATGAAAGCCATGTTGTGGGAAAATTGTGCGTTATTCATGTGTGTAAAGTGTCGTCCCAGATTAACCTATGCAGTGTGTTTATGCTTATCAGGGACACATTTTATTTTTACATAATTTAATTTAAGTTAAAGAAAGTTTTTTTCTAATGGAAAGTGTTGTCACTGATTAGTCTGTGCTGTCTGCTTAGGCTTATCTGGGACAACACTTTATGCAATTGCATTAAGCCCTGTTTTCACAGAGCACACCTCGTTTGATTCCAGGCACCTGCAGGCAGTGATAATCTGTGGGAGCTGGTTTCAGTAGTGAAGGGAATGGACGACACAATGTTGTCAGAAAACTACAGCAAAGGAATCATGCATGCCAAGCATCTGGTGAAGTTTGGCTCTGTAAGGCCTTGTCAATTCTTAATTGTTAGATGAAACAAATGAATTAAAAGTCATGTGTACATTATTGGTCGAATGGTGTTTTATTGATATCATGGTATTTGTTTAATAAGTATTCAGTTGACAAACTGTATTTAAATGTTTGTATGCTAAATGACAATTTATTTTTCGATTTTAAAATTATATGCATGAGTTCAAGTGGTTCCTGCTTAGTGGCATTTCTTTGTGACCATAGTGATCTACAGTCTGTAAAGTATTTCCCATACTCCTTGTTTAATTACTTGGTAGAGTGATCACAAAGAAGTACATTGAATGATTGCTTCAATTTGTATTGAGTATGCAATTTTGAAATATGGATTTCCTTGGATGCCCTTTTCTTATTTATCAATTACACACTTAAGGGAAGGTGATGAATATCAACTGAAAATAAGGTTAAATTGCATCTTGTTATGTTGACAAGCAATTATTATGGGATGTAAATTGTTTTTGATCTCTGTTGCCACCATCTGAATCACATTATAAATCATAAAAATCATCTCCAGTCCAACTATTCTATACTATTTGTTAACAGCCTCAACTAAAATGTAGTGGATATTGATTTTAGCCTGGCTCTCAGAAAACTTGGCTTAATGCATGTCCTTAATGTATCCTCCCAGATTAGCCTGTGCAGTCCACCTTCTGTGGGCTCTCCCTCAAAAGAGACTTCCTTAAAATGAAAAATGCCATTAACTGCCCGAAAGTATTGTCCTTGATAAGCTTGTGCAGACTGCACAGGCTTATCTGGGACAACACTTTATGCACATGTGTAAGCCCCATTTCCCAGCTCATATTGATATTAGAATGCTATCATTCCTCAGTCAGAAGCCCAGCAACTTGAGATGGCAAAGCTCACAAAGTTTGGCGGTGGGGTGGGGTCGGGTTCAAAAGACGAGCGTCTGCGTCAGGCGGCTATGTTGCACCTGAAGACGGGGAATGTGCAGCGCTACTGCGAGCTGCTTGTTGAGCTAGGGGACTGGGAGAGGGCACTCGCTGTGGCTCCGGGGGTGTCATATTCTTACTGGAAAGGGCTGAGCAAAAGGTAAAGGGTTTGGTTTTTTTGCTAGTTATAAGTGTTACATAATATTAAATTAATATGTATACTGCTTATTTCGTAGAACCTTTAAGCGGGTCTTGTAATATTTACAGCATTATGTATAAGAGAAATTAACCGTTTTCGTTTTGTTTTTTTCCATATTTTTTTGCAATCATTTGTGAAAGTGATAATTATTTAAAATGATACAAAATATTTTGTTACTGGTAAAGAAATTTAGAATGGTTATTTAGTTTAATATTTAAGCCTGGCTCTGGGAAAATGAGGCTTTATTCATGTGGGTAAATTGTGGTTCCAGATTAGCCTGTGAAGTCTTCACAGGCTAATCAGGGATGACACTTTCCACCTAAACAGGATATTTGTTCAGAAGGGACATACTTTAAAATGGAAAGTGTTATCCCTGATTAGCCTGTGCAGACTGCACAGGCAAATCTGGGAGGACACTTTAAGTGCATGCATTAAGCCTGCTTTCCCAGAGTTTGATTCTTTTATTACTCATGAACATATGTCATTCGTGCATTAAAAGGTATGCAAAGTACCTGATGGCAGAAGAGAGTGACTCTGCAGCAGTGTTCTGCACCGCCGTTGGTGACACGGACGCGCTAGTGCAGTTCTTCACGTCAAGGGGTCAGATGTCAGATGCGGTGCTAGCGGCCCAGGTGGCCTGTGAGGGACTGACCCCTGGTCAGCACCAGTGTCCAAGTACGGGTCATCTGAACGGACAGCAGACGCCACAAGGGGAGGCAAATGGGTAGGGAAACCTTTAAAAAACACTCACACAAACTGTATAGAAAATAAAGGCACCATATTTTAACTTTTTAAATTTTTGTACTGCAGTAGAATTGTAATAACTTGAGATGGCAATTTCTCGAAAACTGGCGATTACTTGAGCATTAAAGGAAGTCCCTTACATTTTCCTTTAATTTATATATAAAAATACCCGCAATAACTCAAACATGCTATTTTTGATAACTCAAGGTTGTATTCTGATCCCTGAAAGGCATTTCACACCTATTTTACTGGCAATTATTCAAAGACACTTTCTCGTCTGGTCGGTGCTAAAAGTATTCGAGTTGTGAAAACAGCGCAATCAAGCAGACAGAAAACGCGTGATAAGTTGTGAAGTGAGTCGCAGTTTTAGAAACACTGCGAATTGTCATCCTTTGAGATGCAGATTAAAGCTACACAGTTTTAATGATAATTAAATAAATACCAGCAATCGATAATTATGATAAAATGTATGGTATAAAAGAGAGCGTAGCAGATAATACATCAGAATCTCTTAATTGAATTCCTTCTGGTCATGTGTGCTGCATCATGGCAACACAGAAAGAAAATAGTCTTACAAATTGTCAAACTCCTGAGCAATCTAGTGAAGATTATATATGTGTTATGTGTGTATGTTGATTAAATTAAATGAAAGAACGATCATTCTTATTGCTTAGTTTAGTATACTGTAACCTTAAACAATTTTTCTTTTCCAAGCACCGTCTTAAATGTAAATAAAGCATTTGGGGTCACAAGTTAAGCATCAACAACAGAAACATTGGAAACAAATAAAACCATTGATTACTCGAAACGTGCGATTACTCAAGCATGGAGGTCAGTCCCATGCTACCTCGAGTTATCGCAGTTTTACTGTAATCACTTTGAATTTTAGACGTCACTGCATGTTGGGTAATTTTTTGTGTATGAAATGTTAATTCAATATAATAACAATTTTATTTCAACAACCAAAAATTTAATAATAGTTTCTGCACCGTCTGCCTGTCAGTCTGAAGCACTTTTTAGTTTCTGAAGCTAATTCAACCAGTTTTCAGTTATCATCACCAAACTTTCTGTTAATTTGTATAAGATGGAAGCTAAGTTTAATGATCAGCCGTCTCACTGTGTTTGTCTGTTACAGACTTCTGTTGAAGGCGATAGATTACTGGTCCGCCTGGCAAATGAGTAACGGATCTCCAGTGGCCGGGGCTTGCTGCTGTTTAGCTGCGGATGACAAACAGGTACATGGTTTTGTGGATATACGTTGGGAAACAGTAAAATAATAAGCCTTGCTGTGGGCAAATTGGGCTTAACCCATTTATGCCTAGTGGACTTTCCCATCCTTCTAAATTGGATCAATTTATTTCCAAAATTAGGGATGTCTAGTATATTTATACCCCCACAAACGAAGTTTAGGGGGGTATATAGGAGTGAACTTGTCTGTCGGTCGGTCTGTCGGTCCGTATTAAGTGTCTGCTCTCTAATTCAAGTAGTTTTCATCCGATCTTCACCAAACTTGGTCAGAAGTTGTATCTAGATGATGTCTAGGCCAAGTTTAAACATGGGCCTGGCCGGGTCAAAAACTAGGTCACGGGGTCACTAAGTGCATTTTAAACATTCAGCATGTTGTCCGCTCTCTAATTCAAGTAGTTTTCATCCGATCTTCACCAAACTTGGTCAGAAGTTGTATCTACATGATGTCTAGGCCAAGTTCGAAAATGGGCCTTGGCGGGTCAAAAACTAGGTCACGAGGTCACTTAGTGCGTTTTAATTATTCAGAATGTTGTCCGCTCTCTAATTCAAGTAGTTCTCATCCGATGTTTGTTCACCAAACTTGGTCAGGAGTTGTATCTACATGATGTCTAGGCCAAGTTCGAACATGGGCCATGCCAGGTCAAAAACTAGGTCACAAGGTCACTTAGTGCGTTTTAAACATTCACTATGTTGTCCGCTCTCTAATTCAAGTAGTTTTCATCCGATCTTAACCAAACTTGGTCAGGAGTTTTATCTAGATTATCTTAAGGCCAAGTTTGAACATGGGCCTTGCCAGGTCAAAAACTAGGTCAGAGGGTCACTTAGTGTGTTTTTAACCAGGTTTTCCGAAGGAAAAAACTGGTTATTAGATTGGCGAATGCGGGCGGGCTGGCTGGCGGGCTGGCTGGCTGGCGGGCTGGCGGAATAAGCTTGTCCGGGCCATAACTATGTCGTTCATTGTCAGATTTTAAAATCATTTGGCACATTTGTTCACCATCATTGGACGGTGTGTCGCGCGAAATAATTACGTCGATATCTCCAAGGTCAAGGTCACACTTTGAGTTCAAAGGTCAAAAATGGCCATAAATGAGCTTGTCCGAGCCATAACTATGTCGTTCATCGTCAGATTTTAAAATCATTTGGCACATTTGTTCACCATCATTGGACGGTGTGTCGCGCGAAATAATTACGTCGATATCTCCAAGGTCAAGGTCACACTTTGAGTTCAAAGGTCAAAAATGGCCATAAATGAGCTTGTCCTGGCCATAACTATGTCATTCATTGTGAGATTTTAAAATCATTTGGCACATTTGTTCACCATCATGGGACGGTGTGTCCCACGAAAGAATCACGTCAATATCTCCAATGTCAAGGTCGCCACAACTAAAAATAGATTTAAAAAAAAAAAAAAAACTTACAAAGGGGGTTAATTTTTTTTGGTCATTTCAAAAGTTCAGTTTGAGTTTTCTCCCTTTATCAGATTTTTTTTTCACAATGAAAACCTGGTTTTGTGACAATTTTGTCCCTTGTTTAACTTATTCAAGTAGTTTTCATCTGATCTTCACCAAACTTGGTCAGAAGTTTTATCTAGATGATCTGAAGACCAAGTTCGAAAATGGGCCATGCCAGATCAAAAACTAGGTCACAGGGTCACTTAGTACGTTTACACATTGAGCATGGTGTCCGCTCTCTATTTCAAGTAGTTTAAATCCGATCTTCACCACACTTGGTCAGAAGTTGTAACTAGATGATGTGTAGGTCAAGTTCGAACATGGGCCATGGCGGGTCAAAAACTAGGTCACGGGGTCACTTAGTGTGTTTAAACCTCACCATGTTGTCCGCTCTCTTATTCAAGTAGTTTTCATCCAATCTTCACTAAAATTGGTCAGAAGTTGTATCTTGATAATGTCTATGGCAAGTTTGAGTATGGGTCATGCCGGGTAAAAGACAAGGTCACAGGGTCACTTAGTGCGTTTTAAACATTACAATGTTGTCCGCTCTCTAATTCAAGTAGTTTTCATCCAATCTTCACCAAACTTGGTCAGAAGTTGTAACTAGATGATGTCTAGGTCAAGTTTGAATATGGGTCATGCCTGGTCAAAAACTAGGTCACAGGGTCACTTAGTGCGTTTTTTAACATTCAGCATGGTGTCCGCTCTCTAATTCAAGTAGTTAACATCTGATCTTCACTAAACTTGGTAAGAAGTTTTATGGAGATGATCTTAAGGCCAAGTTAGAACATGGGCCTTTCTGGGTCAAAAACTAGGTCAAGGGGACACTTAGTGCGTTTTAAAAATTGAGCATGGTGTCCGCTGTTTTTTGTGTAGAGGACATGCAAAATATTGTGTGTCAATGCGGCATGTGGGGGTATTCGTCATGTCTGTGACAAAGCTCTAGTTATTTCTATATTTAGAATATTTCTTAGAGAAATTCCTTCAAGCAAACAGCGTAGACCCAGATGAGACGCCGCATCATGCAAAGTCCTTTTTTCTAGACGCTAGGCATAAATGGGTTAATGTTTGTGCATTCAGTGTCGTCCCAGATTTGCCTTTGCAGTCTGCACAACGTAATTAGGGACACTTTATGGTATTTTGGTTTTATGGCAGTCACTTCTAATAGAAAATCAAGTTAAGGCAGAAATTGTTGTCCCTGATTAGCCTGTGTGGACTGCACAGGCCAATCTGGGACAACACTTAGTGCACATGCATTTAGCCGTAATTTCTCAGAGTGTGGTTCAAATAGTTCGTGAAAGCAAAAAAGGCTATCATAATAATGCCAAGAACACCTTTACAGTGGAACAACTGAAAATAGTTCAAGTTTACTTTGTATGTATTATGTCAATATTTAATTTGATCACATGCTATACCCTGTTTCTCCTGTAATACAACCATTACATATTTTTAGCTCACCTGAGCACAACGTGCTCATGGTGAGCTTTTGTGATCGCCTTTTGTCCGTCGTGCGTTGTGCGTCGTCTGCCGTCAACGTTTTGCCTTGTGAACACTCTAGAGGCCACATTTATTGTCTGATCTTCATGAAACTTGGTCTGAACATTTGTCCCATTGATACCTCGACTGAGTTCGAAACTGGGTCATGCTGGGTCAAAAACTAGGTCACTAGGTCAAAAAAAAAGAAAAACCATGTGAACACTGTAGAAGTCACATTTGATGCCCAATCTTCACGTTATTTTGTCAAAATGTTTGTCTAAATGATATGTTGGTTGAGTTCAAAAATGGTTCCGGTCCATTCAAAAACATGGCCGCCAGGGGGCGGGGCAATATTCCTTATATGGCTTTAGAGAAACCTTGTGAACACTCTAGAAGTCACAATTTTTGCCCAATCATCATGAAACTTGGTCAAAACATTGGTTTCATTGATATCTTGGATAAGTTCGAAAATGGTCCAGATCGGTGAAAAAACATGGCCACCAGAAGGTGGGGCAGTTTTCTCTATATGTATATAGTGTGAAAACATGTGAACACTCTAGAATTCACATTTTTGGTCCAATGTTCATGAAATTTGGTCAGAACATGTGTTTTCTGGATATGACGATTGAGTTCAAAAATGGTTTGGACCGGTAAAAAAGCATGGCCGCTGGGGGGGGGGGTCATTTTCCTTATATTTATATGGTAAAAACAGCTTGTGAACACATAAGTTTAGCATGTCAAGGGAAGTAACTGCAAAATGGCTTTGAAAAATTATGTTGAATTGACAGAGTTGTCTTCCTTTTTAGCTCATCTATTTTTATTTTTTTTAATTATGAGCTATTGTCATCACCTTGGCGTCAGCGTCGGCGTCCGGTTAAGTTTTGCGTTTAGGTCCACTTTTCTCAGAAAGTATCAATGCTATTGCATTCAAACTTGGTACACTTACTTACTATCATTAGGGGACTGGGCAGGCAAAGTTAGATAACTATGGCATGCATTTTGACAGAATTATGTGCCCTTTTTATACTTAGAAAATTGAAAATTTTGGTTAAGTTTTGTGTTTAGGTCCATTTTATTCCTTAAGTATCAAAGCTATTGCTTTCATACTTGCAACACTTACTAACTATCATAAGGAGACTGTGCAGGCAAAGTTATGTAACTCTGACTGGCATTTTGACAGAATTATATGCGCTTTTTATACTTAGAAAATTTAAAATTTGGTTAAGTTTTGTGTTTAGGTCCACTTTATTCCTACAGTATCAAAGCTATTGCTTTCATACTTGCAACACTTATTAACTATCATAAGGGGACTGTGCAGGCAAAGTGATGTAACTCTGACTGGCATTTGGACAGAATTATGGGCCCTTTATACTTAGAAAATTGAAAATTTGGTTAAGTTTTGTGTTTTGGTCCACTGTACCCCTAAAGTATTATAGATATTGCTTTCATACTTGGAACACTTGCAAACTATCATAAGGGGACAGTAAAAGGACAAATTGCATAACTCTGGTTGTCATTTTTACAGAATTATGGCCCTTTTTTGACTTAGTAACTTTGAATATATGGTTAAATTTTGTGTTTCGATCCACTTTACTTCTAAAGTATCAAGGCTATTGCTTTCAAACTTCAAATACTTTCATGCTATCATGAGGTTACTGTACCTGGCAAGTTGAATTTTACCTTGACCTTTGAATGACCTTGACTCTCAAGGTCAAATTATTAAATTTTGCAATTTTGCTAAAACTGCCATAACTTCTTTATTTATGATTAGATTTGATTGATACTTTGACAAAACAACTCTTACCTAACATACCACAATAGACTCCACCCAAACCATCCCCCATGCCCTCCCCCCCCCCAATTTTTTTTCACATCTCACAAATAACCACCACACCCTTACACTATACCCCCCCCCCCCCCACCCCATCCCCCCCAAATTTTTTTTTTTTGGAAACGGTTAAAATACACAAATATTTATTTTTATTATTTTATTTTTGAAATACCGTCCAACCATTGCACCCAAGAATCCCCTCCCCCCACCCCACCCACCACCCCCCCCCCCCCCCCAACCCCCGAATTGTTTAAAAAAAAATTGCATTTTTTTTCCCGCATTTTTGGAAGATGTAATAAATGACCACACCCCCACACTATACACCCCTCTTCATTCCACCCCTCCCTCCTTTGTGATTGAAATTGAGAATCCCTTCACCTTTAAAAAGAAAATAGATGAGCGGTCTGCACCCCCAAGGCGGCGCTCTTGTTAAAATATTTTTTTAAGCACAAGAAGATTAAGTTGAATTAATTATTAATGATAGTTTTACATTCTGGAAGATAGCAAACTTTTGAATAAAGACGAATTTCATAAAATGCAGCAAAGACAAATTAGCGCCCCGAGCCGATGGTGACAAAGATATTTCGTACATATTTTCCTACAATAACCAAAGATTTCGTCTTTTTATTAGGATCGGAGTTAGTGTTCGTGTGTCGTATGAATAGACATCGCTGCAGGAATTTATAAACAACCATTAAAATAAATTAAGATTCACATCATACATGCATGATATACATTCTGGCAAATTCGACTGTACAGACATTTTCAATTTCAGAATGAAATATCTGGCTTATTTGGCATTTTTCGACGCATGTTCTTCTTAACTTGAAAAAATAAATTATATTGAAATGTATGACCTTGTTTACACTCTAGAGGTCACATTTATTTTCTGATTATCATGAAACTTAGTCTGAAGATTTGTCCCAATGATATCTTGGATGAGTTCGAAAATGGTTTTTGTTTCTTTGAAAACATGGCCACCAGGGGTGGGGCATTTTTCCTTATATGGCTTTAGTAAAACCTTGTTAACACTCTAGAGGCCACATTTATTGTCCAATCTTCATGAAGTTTGGTCAGAAGATTGGTCTCAATGATATCTTGGATGAGTTCGAAAATAATTATGTTTGCTTGAAAAACATGGCTTCCAAGGGGCAGGGCATTTTTCCTTATACGGCTATAGTAAAATCTTCTTAACACTCTAGAGGCCACATTTACTGTCCGATCTTAATGAAACTTGGTAAGAAGATTCATCCTGATGATATCTTGAACGTGTTCAAAAATGATACCGGTTGGTTAAAAAACATGGCTGCCAGGGGGCGGGGCATTTTTCCTTATATGGCTATAGTAAAATCTTAGAGGTTTATTTTTTGATCTTCATGAAACTTGGTCAGAAGATTTGTCCCAATAATATCTTGTTATCTCAGGTCAGCGACTTTGGGCCTTTCAGGCCCTCTTGTTTTAAATTACACATGTGTGTAATACATCATTTTTAAGCGTTTTCATTGGCTTAATTTTGGTTTATTGCATTTTGTTATTTTGCTGAAATGACGTTGCAAGGTCAAATGACGTCACGAAATGTAAACAACATTCGGGATTTATCATTGTGTTTGCTTTAATATTTAATTTGCTCATTTAAATGCATGTGATAAAAAAGATCTGACACTCGTTGTCATATCATATACCATAGTTTATTAAACTCGTCCAGGAAATTAGTTAGTAAGCTCGCCAAAGGCTCGCTTACTAAAAAATTCCTGAACTCGTTTAATACAAATAGGGAATGATATGACAACTTGTGCCAGATCCTATATATATCGTAGAATGTGCATAAAGATCTTTGTTACCTCAGCCTTTCTTTTATATTGTTTTCAACGCTAATAATTGGTAGCATGGCAGTAAAATTATCCCTGATAACATAACTAATTCTTTGTCAGGTCAATCTGGAGTAGTGGATATGGTGTCCGTCCATTGACTATGAGGTCATGGGTTCAATACCCACTGTGGGAGAGTTCTTTAGATCTCCCCTCAAAACACCAAATAAACTGCTACTTAAGAGTGTTTCAATAAGTCATAGGCTGAAGATGCAATCGAGCTTAAATGGATAGGTTTAAATTAACTAATTATTTGATAGTCTTTTCTGACATGCACTTTATTTAAATTTTAAGCCTTTTTAAGGTTTAAATTAACTAATTATTTGATAGTCTTCTCGTACATGCTCTTTATTTAAATTTTAAGCCTTTTTAAGGTTTAAATTAACTAATTATTTGATAGTCTTCTCTGACATGCACTTTATTTAAAATTTGAGCATTTTTAAGGTGTAGCAGTAAAAGTATTCAAATCTTTTTCTGCCAGGGAGCTCTATGCAGGCTGATTCAGGGTAATGAATTAGAGCTTGCAGTTGCCATGGGAACTGTTCTTGGCGTCCATGACTCCGTGATGTCAGTCGCTATGGAGATGTTGTCACGGCGATGCGAGCGCCTCAGCAAGTGGTACCTGGCCATCGACCTGTTACTGCAGACGCCAGACAGCCGAGTGGCACTGGCTCAGTGTTGTGCTCGATACTCTGGCTCAGTGAATGAACGAAATACATTGCTGGAAAGGGTAGGTGCTTTATACTGATGAGTCTCCCTCTGGGGAAAGGAGGTAAAATGTATGTGCGTAAAGTGTCGCTCAGATAAGCCTGTGCAGTCCGCACTGGTTAATCATGAATGACACTTTCTGACTAAAATAAATTTTTGGTAAGTAGAGACGAAAAAATCCATTAAAGCGGAAAGTCTTGTCCCTGATTAGCCTGTGCAGACTGTACAGGCTTCTCTGGGACAACAATTTATGCACACGCATGAAGCTCTCTTTTACCAGAGCAAGGCTGACTTTGTGCACCAATAGATTGTAACCTTTAATATGTAGATTGTAACCTATAATAGGAGTTTATTATTTTCTTAATTGTTAACAGGTTTGAAGGCCATGACATATAACTTGTGTTGAGGTTGTTAATGAAATCCCTTCTATGGCCATTCTGTCCCTATTGCTGATCCAAAAAGGACAGTGGGCAATTGTTGATATAAGCATGTGCACTTAGTACTGTTACAACAGCTCACCCAGGAATGTGGGAGTTGGTGAACTGAGCACCTTGGTATGACTGAAATACTGTTGAAAACGGTCTAAGATCCAACAAACACACATACAAATGTTAACAGTCTTAAACAGCATATAAGTGTCTCATAAACTAACAGTAGTGGATTTCTGTTGTAAAGATAAAATTATTTTCATATACATTACATGCATTTGATTGGCCTTAATATGTTCTGCTAAAACACTGACATTTTGTATAAAAACATAAGTCAGGCCACTAAGAATATGTATATACTCGATCATTGAAGAAACTTTCACACAATAAATGTTCATATTATTTATGTTAAAGATACACACATAATTGAAAAAAAATGCATTGGCTTTATGAAAAACGTGAAGCAAAAAAAACTGCTTTATGCAAACATCTTAAAACCAGACCAGCCTGCAAGTTACTGGCAGTCTGTTCAGGTTTTATGCGGTTTGCTGCTGAGCAGTACCTAAGATATGGAAATCAAGCCATTAAAACTTGAATCTAGAAAGAAAGGTCTTGAATTTTATTTTCAAAGTGACTACACATGCACCAAAATGCATATCTGAGTGGACAAGGTTAAACAGAAAACTGTTAAATTTGAATATTATATAAGTTTGTGTTGTTATAATCCTCTATGATTTCAGGCCAACCTGCCCCCAGTCACTGACTGCTTCCAAGAGGCCCAGAGATTGAAGCTTCAGAGTGACGTGTTTGAATGTGTCCTCTACTTCCTGCTATCCGATTCACCCGAGGCCGGAATAGAGCTCGGACTTGAGCATGTGAAAAGTGAGGAATGTTTGTAGAGCGTTCTTCTTCTCCATATACCATCACATTTGAGTCATGTTTTGGGAAAACTGATCTAAATGCATGTGCATTAATTGTGTCCCTGATTAGCCTGTGCAGTCCACACAGGCTGCAATCAGCGAAGACACTTTCCCCCAAGAATGGATTTTTGCTAAAAAGATAATTTCTTTAAACAAAAAATATCATAAAAGTGGGATGTATTGTCCCTGATTAGCCTGTGCGGATTTCACAGGCTTATCTGGGACGACACTTTACAAACATGCATTAAGCCCTGTTTTCTCAGAGTGAGGCTCAAATATAATCACGTGTTTTGTGTTTTAAGTGAATTGGCGGTGTTTGTTAAGGAGTCTCATATCAGGAATATTGTACAAAGTTGGGACTGTTTTGTGAAGTATAAAGGTTTATATGTCTGCTTATATGGGACATCAATTTGATACCAACTGTATCCAAAACTTATGCAATATGGTCTTAAATAACTTAAATTAGAAATTGAAATCTCTCTAATCCCACTCTGTAAACTCAACAGTCTTCATTACTTTTTTTTTTCACAAAAAAACTACAGTTTTCAGCAAAATGATTGAAACAAGTTTGTATGCATAATATCTCAATCAATGCCAATGATCAGCTCAATATCTCTATAAAGTGTGGGGTTTTGTTCCTTTACTGTGTGTATTTTCCAGTTAAGGTCCTTTCGCCTTTTAGGCTGCATAATGTAAGGACCCCGTGTGTGTTACAGCACTTTTACCCTCTTAACTTACAAGAATCCCTATTTATTTTCTCTTAAAGGCATTCAATTTTGTTGTGGTCTTGTGCTGTTTGCCAAAGGCAGAATGCCCGGAGGAATCCTGATCTGTCTGGTATGGTTAAAATACCATGCTTTAGGAGTGAGGTTCTCGTACGTCAGAAGTGCATGTACAACCAAAGCGCTAACCAGACAGCTTTTGTGCCTTAGGTTGAAATGCTATTTATACCTCCCCCACTGGGCCTTCCCAACAAAATGGTTATTCACCGCTGACATCTTTCTGTATTTCCATGCACAAAGTGCGAATGCGAATTTTAAAACCTTCATGCATTTTTTTTAAAGTTGTGCATGTACAATTTGTATTTTCCTGCTTTTAAGATGAACCAAATTGGCTGTCGAGCATCAAAGTTATGGCTCTTGATGAACCATACATTGGTTATTAATCATTTTAATTTTATGTCTATCAGTTTTCATGCTTTATTTACCTAGAAGCATGTATGCATGTTCTATTTTGTTGGTAATTCATATGGAGCTCGCTGTACCATAACTGTGTTACAATTTCTATTTTGTTGGTAATTCATATGGAGCTCGCTGTACCATAACTGTGTTACATGAGCTGTTGCATGTTCTATTTTCGTGGTAATTCATATGGAGCCCGCTGTACCATAACTGTGTTACATGTTCTATTTTGTTGGTAATTCATATAGAGCTCGCTGTACCATAACTGTGTTACATGTTCTATTTTGTTAACCAGGTTTTCCGAAGGAAAAAACTGGTTATTAGATTGGCGAATGCGGGCGGGCTGGCTGGCGGGCTGGCGGAATAAGCTTGTCCGGGCCATAACTATGTCGTTCATTGTCAGATTTTAAAATCATTTGGCACATTTGTTCACCATCATTGGACGGTGTGTCGCGCGAAATAATTACGTCGATATCTCCAAGGTCAAGGTCACACTTTGAGTTCAAAGGTCAAAAATGGCCATAAATGAGCTTGTCCGAGCCATAACTATGTCGTTCATCGTCAGATTTTAAAATCATTTGGCACATTTGTTCACCATCATTGGACGGTGTGTCGCGCGAAATAATTACGTCGATATCTCCAAGGTCAAGGTCACACTTTGAGTTCAAAGGTCAAAAATGGCCATAAATGAGCTTGTCCTGGCCATAACTATGTCATTCATTGTGAGATTTTAAAATCATTTGGCACATTTGTTTCACCATCATGGGACGGTGTGTCCCACGAAAGAATCACGTCAATATCTCCAATGTCAAGGTCGCCACGACTAAAAATAGATTAAAAAAAAAAAAAAAAAGGGGGTTAATTTTTTTTGGTCATTTCAAAAGTTCAGTTTGAGTTTTCTCCCTTTATCAGATTTTTTTTTCACAATGAAAACCTGGTTTTGTGACAATTTTGTCCCTTGTTGGTAATTCATATGGAGCTCGCTGTACCATAACTGTGTTACTGTATGCATGTTCTATTTTGTTGGTAATTCATATGGAGCTCGCTGTACCATAACTGTGTTACATGTTCTATTTTGTTGGTAATTCATATGGAGCTTGCTGTACCATAACTGTGTTACATGTTCTATTTTGTTGGTAATTCATATGGTGCTTGCTGTACCATAACTGTGTTACATGTTCTATTTTGTTGGTAATTCATATGTAGCTTGCTGTACCATAACTGTGTTACATGTTCTATTTTGTTGGTAATTCATATGGTGCTTGCTGTACCATAACTGTGTACATGAGCTGCCTTCTGGCAAACCTGGACTAAACGCATGTGTGTTAAGTGTTGTCCCCTATAGCCTATACATTTGCACAGGCTAATCAGGGACGACACTTTCTGCTTTAATGGATTTTTATGCCTCCGAAGGTGGGCATATAGTGATCGCATTTCCGTCCGTCTGTCTGTGTATATGGACAAGGCTTTTCTATACACACATAAATTTTGAACCCTTTGACCTTGACCTTGAACTTAGGGTCCGCGTTTTGGTTAAAAAATCTGGGTTAAGGTTTCGAAAAAGCGTTTTTTGGGGTCATATGTCATTCTATGTTGACAGCTCTTGTTTTTTTTAGCTCTACTGGCCAAAGGCCTGAAGAGCTTATGTCATGGCGTGGTTTCCGTCATCCGTGCGTGCGTGTGTTAGACTTTTTCTTGTTTACGCGATAAAGTCCACATATTTCATCCGATTCTTTTCAAACTTGTTCAGTGTCTTTATATTAATGAGGACTCGAACCCTATTGAAAATGGGTTCCATCAGAGTAAAAAGTCCAGAATTATCTCCCCTTGAATTTGAGAAAATTGTGAAATAAGGCTTGTTTACGCAATAAAGTCCACAGTTTTCATCCAATTATTTTCCAACTTGCACAGTGTCTTTATCTGAATGATGAGTCAAACCCTATTGAAAACGAGCAATATCGGAGTTATAAGTCCAGAATTATTTCCCCTTGAATTTGAGAAAAAAATGAAAATTCAGTTTTTTTATGTGATAAAGTCCATAATTTTCATCCAATTCTTGGCAAACTTGCACAGTGTCTTTGTATCAATGAGGACTCAAACCCTTTTTATGCCCCCCTTCGAAGAAGAGGGGGTATATTGTTTTGCATATGTCGGTCGATCCGTCCACCAGATAGTTTGTGCGTCCGTCCACCAGATGGTTTCCGGATTAATAACTCAAGAACGCATAGGCCTAGGATCATAAAACTTCATAGATACATTGATCATGACTGGCAGATGACCCCTATTGATTTTCAGGTCACTAGGTCAAAGGTCAAGGTCACAGTGACTCGAAACAGTAAAACGGTTTCCAGATGATAACTCAAGAATGCTTAAGCCTAGGATCATAAAACTTCAAAGGAACATTGATCATGACTTGCAGATGACCCTATTGATTTTCAGGTCACCAGGTCAAAGGTCAAGGTCACAGTGACTCAAAATATTAAAATAGTTTCCATATGATAACTCAAGAATGCTTACGCCTAGGATCTTTAAACTTCATAGGTACATTGATCATGACTGGCAGATGACCTCAATTAATTTTCAGGTCACTAGGTCAAAGGTCAAGGTCACAGTGACTCGAAACAGTAAAATGGTTTCCTGATGATAACTCAAAAATAATTAGGCCTAGGATCATGGAACTTCATAGGTAAATTGATCATGTCTTTTAAAAACTGTTGAAAGTGTGTAAAATTAACATTTGTAAGGAATATTTTGCAAGAAACTGCAAATTGTCTTTCAAACTATGTCAATATTTCAATAAAACACATTAAAAAGAATTGCAAATTAGGACTCAATTTTAATATAAAAAATCTTCTGACCATAAGATTGTGTTGAATACTAAATAATATGAAATTAAATAAATAATCATAAGAACATCTGGAATCAGTGGAGTGATAGTACTATCACTATTATACTTGTATCCAAAACCGCTACAAGCATGTCTACCATTAAGCCGTGACAGCATCACCTGTTACCTGTAGGACAAAGCACATTCTCTGATAAACTTAACAAATTCCCAACAGAAACAGAACTACTTTTCTGGCTGGCGACTTGAGTTGTTGCACTTGTGCTACCTCTTAGTCTTGCTAAATCAACGTTATGTTTGCATCCGTGAAGCACAGTTTACACTTTGCTTTGTCGGGAGGGCTACCATCCCGAAACCCAAAATACTGCCACACTTTTGATTTTAGCTTCTTAGGCGCATCTGATAATTTCAATTTGTCGGCCACAACTTGTTCAGCCATTTTGACGCTTTTTCCGAAAGTAGATCGTAACAAGCTTATTGATTGGATGACTAAAGTAATAAGCAGCCAATCGCGCGCATTGTAATTACAGGTAAAGATAAAACCTACACCTTTCCGTATCAGATAGTCAGAATACAGCGAGCTTTACGTATCTAAGTATATATATATGTCTGTATGTTAAAGATTCTAATCGAATTTGGTAGGTTTGGTATCGTAATCGAATCGACCCATTTTGAACCGATTTTCGATGAATCGGATAGAATCGTTGCAGCTCTACTTGTTTACGCAATTAATTCCACAGTTTTCATTCAATTATTTCCAAATTTGCACAGTATCTTTATATCAATGAGGACTTGAACCCTATTGAATATGAGCAGTATCAGAGAAATAAGTACACAATAATCTCCCCTTGAATTGGAGAAAATTCTCCTTGTTTGCGTGATTAAGTACACAGTTTCCATCTTATTCTTTCAAAACTTGCACTGTGTTTATAGCAGTAGAGTGATTCAGGCCCTCATGGGCCTCTTGTTTAAAGGTAGTCCTTTCTTAACAAAAATCCGGTCTAGGCGAAAAGGATCATCCCTGATTAGTGCAGACTGCACAGGCTTTTCTTGGAGGACACTTTACGCAAATGCATGAAGGCCAGTGTTTTCAGAACGAGGCTTGTATTTCCAGATAGATTAGAGTCAGATTCATGGACGGCAGATGATGTGTTCCCATTGCTACATTTGCTAGGCAGTGTACGGACAGACAGTCTACAGGCTCACAGGTATTACACATGCTCACATTATGGTTGGGGGTGGGGGACAGAATTATCACAAAAGGCTGATCACTTGTTTTTACTAACTTTGTCTGCTCTATTTTTTATGCCCCCCTTCGAAGAAGATGGGGTATATTGTTTTGCACGTCGGTCCGTCTGTCTATCGGTCCGTCCGTTCACCAGATGGTTTCCAGATGATAACTCAAGAACGCTTAGGCCTAGGATCATGAAACTTTATAGGTACATTGGTCATGACTGGCAGAAGACTTCTATTGATTTTCAGGTCACTAGGTCAAAGGTCAAGGTCACAGTGACTCGAAATAGTAAAATGGTTTCCCGATGATAACTCAAGAATGCTTATGCTTAGGATCATGAAACTTCATAGGTACATTGATCATGACTGGCAGATGACCCCTATTGATTTTCAGGTCACTAGGACAAAGGTCAAGGTCACAGTGACTCAAAACAGTAAAATGGTTTCCTGATGATAACTCAAGAATAATTAGGCCTAGGATCATGAAACTTCATAGGGGCATTGATCATCACTGGAAGATGACCCCTATTGATTTTCAGGTCACTAGGTCAAAGGTCAAGGTCACAGTGACAAAAACCGTATTCACACAATGGCTGCTACTACAACTGACAGCCCATATGGGGGGGAATGCATGTTTTACAACCAGCCCTTGTTTCCGGTTAAGTTTTGTTCAACCTTGTTTATCATTTATTGTGTCCTAGCTTTGATACCAAGATGAGTGGTTTCATCTCAAAATCTTTCAGTGTCTAATATTGCAACTATTTAAATGTATTTTTATTATGCCCTCGAAGGTGAGCATATAGTGATCGCATTTCCGTCTGTCTGTCTGTCTGTAACACATTGCGTTTAGGTTTCGAAAAAAGCTCATAACTTCTATGTCCCTTCAGATGTAACCTTTATATTTGGTATGCATGTGTTTATTGACAAGGCATTTCCATACCATATGCACACAAGTTTTTACCTCTTTGACCTTGAACTTAGGGTCCACGTTTAGGTTTTGAAATCTGGGTTTAGGTTTCGAAAAAGCGTTTTTCGGGGGAATATGTCATCCTATGGTGACAGCTATTGTTCTATTTATTTTTGTTTTGTTACATTCTGCTTGTATTAAAAGTGCTTACCTTATGAGTAATTTATTTTTTATGGTTAGATTTGTGTGTTTTATTATTTGCTGTATTAAACAGTATTGCATTCGCATTACAGCAGTCATTACACATACACATTCACTGCATAAGCCATTTACTGGTATTAAGCTTAGGTACTTATGCCATCTTTACTTGGGTCAGAGATTGAGAGATTTTGGGCTCTTGGGAATTTTCATAACCAATTCCCTCAGGCTAGGATTGGAATCTACAATGTTCTGATATGTAGCTGAGCACTGCTTGACTACCAACTTGGCTAGCCGGTTGGGCTGTCCAGGCTTACAGCAAGCAAGCTTCAGTTCTGAAGCTACCCTGTCCGCTTATGAGACTACGAAACATTTCATAGCTGTAAGTCTTCACAGCGGACAGTGTAGCTCTTGACCAGCCTGTGCTGATGCGTAGGCTGGTCTTAGCTCCTGACCAGCCTGTGCTGATGCGTAGGCAGGTCTTAGCTCCTGACCAGCCTGTGCTGATGCGTAGGCTGGTCTGGAGCTACACTGGTAGCATATTTTTAAGACCTTATTTTGCATGACGCATCTCAAGCTTCCCTTATACCTCAACTTGTTTAATCTTTATTTCAGCAAGAAACCCCATTTATTTACTGCATGTTGCTATATTGGTGCTCTTGTTGCCATTCGAAGGGAGTACTACCCAGTCGTTCTACCGCTGTTCAAGTATACGCTGTGAGTTAAGCTTGTTTACATTGATCCCATCTTAGTGTGTTGTTAAATTAACCCCCATTGTTTAAACGTACTGATAGCTGTAAATCCGTATTGAAAGATTATGTTGATTTTCATGATGTCAGTCAATGTGCTTCATTATCTTTGGGGATCTTCAGTTTTTAACCAGGTTTTCTGAAGGAAAAAACTGGTTATTAGATTGGCGAATGCGGGCGGGCTGGCTGGCGGGCGGGCGGAACAAGCTTGTCCGGGCCATAACTATGTCGTTCATTGTTAGATTTTAAAATCATTTGGCACATTTGTTCACCATCATTGGACGGTGTGTCGCGCGAAATAATTACGTCGATGTCTCCAAGGTCAAGATCACACTTTGAGTTCAATGGTCAAAAATGGCCATAAATGAGCTTGTCCGAGCCATAACTATGTCGTTCATTGTCAGATTTTAAAATCATTTGGCACATTTGTTCACCATCATTGGACGGTGTTTCGCGCGAAATAATTACGTCGATATCTCCAAGTTTAAGGTCACACTTTGAGTTCAAAGGTCAAAAATGGCCATAAATGTCCCTTGAGATATAACCTTCATATTTGGTATGCATGTGTCTATGGACAAGGCCTTTCCATACACACAACAATTTTGACCCCTGTGACCTTGACCTTGAAGTAGGGGTCTGCGTTTAGGTTTCAAAATCTGCGTTAAGGTTTCGAAAAATGCTCATAACTTCTATGTCCCTTGAGATATAACCTTCATATTTGGTATGCATGTGTATATGGACACCGCCTTTCCATACGCACACAAATTTTGACCGTCCGTCCGTGTGTCCGTCCGAAAACTTTAACGTTGGTCATAACTTTTGCAATATTGAAGATAGCAACTTCATATTTGCCATGCATGTGTATCTTATGAAGCTGCACATTTTTAACCAGGTTTTCCGAAGGAAAAAACTGGTTATTAGATTGGCGAATGCGGGCTGGCTGGCTGGCTGGCTGGCGGGCTGGCTGGCGGCCGGCGGGCGGAACAAGCTTGTCCGGGCCATAACTTTGTCGTTCATTGTGAGATTTTAAAATCATTTGGCACATTTGTTAACCATCATTAGACGGTGTGTCGCGCGAAAAAATTACGTCAATATCTCCAAGGTCAAGGTCACACTTTGAGTTCAAAGGTAAAAAATAGCCATAAATGAGCTTGTCTGGGCTATAACTATGTCATTCATTATGAGATTTTAAAATCATTTGGCACATTTGTTCACCATCATGGGACGGTGTGTCGCACGAAAGAATTACGTCAATATCTCCAATGTCAAGGTCGCCACGACTAAAAATAGATTTATTTTAAAACAAACTTACAAAGGGGGTTAATTTTATTTGTTCATTTCAAAAGTTCTGCTTGAGTTGTCTCCCTTTATCAGATTTTTTTTCACAATGAAAACCTGGTTTTGTGACAATTTTGTCCCTTGTTTGTAATATTATGCAACACTTTGAATATCAGTTAAGTATTTAATACAGATAAGGTCATTATCTTGGCCGGATACAGTGAATCACTATTTAAGGCTGAATAAAATATCTGTATTTTAAATAAACCTACAGTGAAAACTCTCTTTACGACCACCTCGGTATTCCGACCAACTCGCTAAGTCGACCACCATTTTTCAGTCCCGATTTGTTCCTTCTATATTTCAATGGTCGTTACACTCACTAATCCGACCAACCCGCTAATCCGCTATTACGACCACTTTAATCAGTACCAATTATCGATATTGTTCTTAATTGACACCCGCCAAACGACCAGTAATTTTCACACCTTACTTGATCTGATGTTGTGGTACTATCGGGCTTGTGTACGAAGCCATTCTGACCCAATTAACCACAATTAACGACAACGGTTTTTGGCATCGATTTGCGACACAGGTGTTAGATTTTCGGCACTTGTTATAATTTTTAACCCTTGATTGACAATTAGCTATTATTATTATTGAGTCTTTGATGGGTAAATTGTTAGTTGTTTGGTACACACTTTAAAGATTTATTACGGCGAATAATTTAACAGTTAGGATATTTGAGTAACACGGTTTTGTTCGTGATGGATATAAAAACCGACTTTTATACCATATCGTTATTCAAAATGGATAAGCGAAAACGGAAAGAGTTGTGTTTAAAAGAAAAGATTGATTTGATCGACGCAAGTGATGGGAAATCTCAACGACGATTTATTCGGCATTGGAAAGACTCGGGTTCAAGCTATTCTAAAAAGAAAATCTCGACTTTTATTCGACAAAATGCTAAGCAGACGACAATTGACTCATTCGTTAAGTAAACATCAAGGATCTTGATGAAAAATACATATACATGTATTTACACTTCTTTAATGAACAACTTGAAATACTATCTTTGTACAATGTATAAATACAATGTATAAACGGATGACTGTTATATTGTATGCACACAGATAAAAGTTCAGTGAATATTTACGTTGTTGTAATTATATGTCCATCAAATTCATGAAAACTCAGAATTAAGACCACCTCGCTATTAAGACCACTTTTGAAAAGTCCCACAAGTGGTCTTAATAGCGAGTTTTCACTGTAGTTGTTTCTTTTGCCACGTTCAAAGGTTTTTTTCATATTCTGTTTAATAGCTATGTAGATAAACTTTGGTTTAGACCCACATCATGAAAAAATATGTCTTAGCAGCCAGCTTGGAGCCAGACCAGCCTGCACATCCACGCAGGCTAGTAAAGAGCTACATGTGCCGCAAACAAAACCTTGCCTGACTTTACGGCTGACAGGGCAGCTCTTGGCCAGAATGCCCCGATGCGCAGGCTGATCTGGAGCTACATTTGTCAATCTTAACATGTTCATTTCTTTGCAGTAACCTCAAGGCTACTTTTTTAGTCCCCTACCGGTTTCACCGGAGGGGACTTATGGTTTGCGCTCCGTCTGTCAGTCTGTCCGTCACACTTTTCTGGATCCTGCGATAACTTTTATAGTTCTTAATATTTTTTCATGAAACTTGAAACATGGATAGATGGCAATATGGACATTATGCACGTCATTTCATTTCGTTCCTATGTCAAAAATTCTGGTTGCTATGGCAACAAATAGACTAGAAATACTGCTGAAAATGGTGGTTTTCTGGATCCTGCGATAACTTTTATAGTTCTTAATATTTTTTCATGAAACTTGAAACATGGATAGATGGCAATATGGACATTATGCATGTCATTTCATTTCGTTCCTATGTCAAAAATTCTGGTTGCTATGGCAACAAATAGACTAGAATCACTGCTGAAAATGGTGGTTTTCTGGATCCTGCGATAACTTTTATAGTTCTTAATATTTTTTCATGAAACTTGAAACATGGATAGATGGCAATATGGACATTATGCACGTCATTTCATTTTGTTCCTACGTCAAAAATTCTGGTTGCTATGGCAACAAATATATTTAAAAAATATGGAATTTCTGACAATGGTGGAGCGGGTAGGGGACTTTTATTGCTGGGCAATAGTCTTGTTTCTAATAAGTCTGCTTTTTGTTAACCTATTTTATAAGACTAACCTTTAATGGTGGTAGTCATTTAAGGCAAATACTATGTGGATGAGCATGTACATTTTTATTTTCTGTGACTTTTAAAATAGTGTTCCAAAATGTTTAGAAGTGAAAGTATTTTTCCTCATATAGATATATTTCAATATATTTTAGTGCTGTTTTTGCTTCCAGTCTCTTTTCACATACTAGTATATGTTTACCCTCTTTTCCAGGTCATTACTAGACAGCAGTGGATATGTTGATATTGGTGTGCCAAAGTCGAGAATTGTGGCTGAGTGTGAGGCCTGGCAGTTAGTGTACTCACCCCACAGTCGGTATGTGTAGAATCGTTCTAAAACATGTACATAAGTGATATTCCAGGGTAAATTGAGCTTCTTAAGTACTTACACAACGGCCACCCAAAAACTTTGCGAAACTTAAATTTCGCAAACTTATGTACCCTTTTTCCTGAAATTTTGCCTCTTTGAGATAAAGTATGCCATTTAAGTCATATTTTTTTGTTGATAATTAATTTGTTTTCTTAAAATTACTTTTTTTTCATGGAGAAATGTTTTATGAAAGTTGGTCATCCATGGGATATTTGCATTTTGCCCTTGGGATTTTTTGTTTTCCAATGGGATTTTTTGTTTTCCAATTGGATTTTTCATTTGTTCCCTTGGGAGTTTGTTTCCCACTTTTTGTAGAGGATTTTTTTAAATGATTTTGTACGATTGTTCATGTAAAACAGAATTCCATATTGTAAACGAAAAGAGGTATCAACTGAAAACTAAATTGGTAAGTAAATCTTGTTAAGGGAATATGAAATTCTTTAGAGCCATAACTCTTATTTCCATATTGTCAGACCTAGTGCTCTTTATTAGCTTTTCAATTTATCATTTTCGAAAGTTTAAATGAGTTGATAGATCTTAAAGAGGGTAAGTGCAGTGCATAAGAACCAAACTCCTGATTTATAATTTCAAATATATTGTCCATGTGAATGTTCATGCTGAAATTGTGTTCAAACCATATCTTTACTTTAGTATGAGGTTCAAGATGAAACTTCATACATAAAAAGCTTTTATATTTGCGGTTATAAAAACTGAACTGCCACTTCAGTCTGACAAAATTACACACATTTGGGTATATCAGACACAACTGTGACAGTTCTAGTTTTTAAATAAATAGTTAAAATATGAATGGCATTTTTGTGATATGGTTGTCAACATGCATCGCATCTACTATTATAACTATCATCGATCTATTTCAGAGAGTTGAATATTGATTTGCTACCTGCTGCTCACAAGCAAACCTATGAGCGATTACAACATTGTTTGGGTGTGGAAAAGAACAAAGCTTTAATAGGACCAGTTTGTGTGGCTTCTGCACATCTCCCCTCCCACTCTGATATACACATATCCTGTCTTACAGGGGAGAGAATCCAGGTATGTTGTTACCTCCCCTCCATCCTGATTTACACCTCTCATGTCTCAGGGAAGAGAATGAAAATTTGTTTTATCCCACATCAAAATTTGATTTACCGTACACATCTCATGTCACACTGGGGTTGAGAATCTAGGTATGTTGTTTTCTCCCATTCCACTCATTGATGCACATTTCCTGTCTCACAGGGGAGAAAATCAAAGTATGTTGTTACCTCCCCTCTTACATCTTCCCACTGGAAGGAAATCCATGTGTTGTATTCAATGTTGTGCTATCATGAAACTTATGAAAGTAATTGATTTGCCACGTATTGGAAATAATGATTTGTTTTGCCACATGTTTTAGCACAAATGCATCTATTGACAGCATTATATTATTTTTTCCAAGATATCTTTATTGACTGCATTTGACAGTTACTTTCTAAAGTAAAAACAAACAGTAAAAAACGAAAATCAATGTGGCAAATATTATAATAAGGCTCTTCGGTTTTAAGGGTCAACAATAATATGAAACATCTTGACCACTATTTATATGCTGAATATATTGTTTAGAAAAAACTTATACGATATAAGGAAAATGTAGTAACCACATTTTTGAAAACATTCCAAAATCAGAAACTGTTTTTGGAAAATATAAAAAAAATCTCCACACAAATTCAATAAGAGAGTCTAACATTTCCTGTGAAAAATAGTATGAACATTTTAGAGCATTGTTTAATTTAGAAAAAAAAAACAGAAAACCAAGAGCTACATAATATAGATATTAGTTTAAACATATTTATTGGTTCAGAACAATACATTATAATAGTAATGTGCATATCAAGAAGTAATTAAACCTATCATGCATAAGAAGAAAAGCATCTTTGATGCTTATTTTAGTTCTCTTCCATGCTGGAGTTACATGACAAAAATGCAATATGGATTTTTAAGGATGCTATTGTAAATCTTATAATAATAATATTGATATTGATGCAAATACTGGTGATTTTGATGAATCACAGAAGGAACTTTTTATGCCCCCAGATCAATAGATCGGAATATATTGTTTTTGGCCTGTCTGTCTGTCTTTCTGTCTGTCATGCTGTCCCAAAACTTTAACCTTACAGTAAAGTTTTGCAATAACTTTTGAAATATTGAACATAGCAACTTTATATTTGGCATGCATGTGTATCTCATGGAGCTGCACATTTTGAGTGGTGAAAGGTCAAGGTCATCCTTCAAGGTCAAAGGTCAAAAAAAGAAAACTTAAATATTGTAAAGTTTTGCAATAACTGTTGAAATATTGAACATAGCAACTTTATATTTGGCATGCATGTGCATCTCATGGAGCTGCACATTTTGAGTGGTGAAAGGTCAAGGTCATCCTTCAAGGTCAAAGGTCGAAATTTTAAAACTTTAATATACATGTAGTAAAGTTTTGCAATAACTTTTGAAATATTGAACATAGCAACTTGATATATGGCATGCATGTGTATCTCATGGAGCTGCACATTTTGAGTGGTGAAAGGTCAAGGTCATCCTTCAAGGTCAAAGGTAAAAAAAAGCAAAGCGGTGCATTAGGGGGCATTGTGTATCTGACAAACACATCTCTTGTTAATTCTGTTATTACAGAAGAAGAAATCTTGCTTGCAGTGAAATCATTGAATGCCGTAAAATCAAGTGTGGGTAAATAAGAAGAGAATCATCTTTTACATAGCATAGAAATTATTATTCCATATAACTGATATTTAACAGGCTATTTACAGAAAGTGTCTCCCCAGAAAGTTGGGCTTGTTCAAACTTAATACCCATACATAAAAAGGGACCTACAAACAATTCTGATAGTTATAGGGGAATATCACTAAAAGAATGATGTTTTAAGCAAAATGTATGTTTACATATTGAACAAAAGGCTTTTGTTTTATCTTCTAGCATATGATAAAAAAACAGAGTTGTAGGCAGGGTTCTGAAATGGATATTTGACTATTGACAATGCATTTGTTTTGTATTCAATAATTAGTAAATATTTATGTAATACAAAACTATAACTATTATGTCCCATTTATAGATTTTAAAAATGCATTTGATTATGTCAATAGAAGACGATTACTCTTTACTTTATTGAATGATAATGTTGGTGGGAATCTATTACTGGCTATAAAAGCTCTATACAAGAAAGTTACAACACAAGTTAGGTCAAATAATACATTAAGTGTTGTTATTGAATGTACTATGGGATAACGACAAGGGTATACGTTAAGTCCTACTCTTGTATGTTTGTATATCAATGAATTACATTAATATTTAAAAAGTAAGAACATAAGAGTTATACAACTTACCCCAGCTTATGGTTTCAAATACAGTTTGAGGTCTACAACAGCAGCTAAATTATTTGCAAGAATTTTAGTTGTAGAAAGAGTTCACTCATATGCATGTAAACGATTTTATGTCAGCACCTAAGTACTTGTGTAATAATGCTATTATAGATCATTGTGGTAGATATCAAGTACATATTTATTCATCTATGAGAGTTATAAAATATTGGTTTCAAATACTGGAAACACCAAATTTCTGTTATATTAAAAGTGCTATGAAATGTTGAAATGCTTTGATGAAATAAGACATGTAAACTGGGTCACCAAACTACCCAATCTCTTGCAATCCATAGGGTTGCAATACTTGTGGAAACAAGACACGGTTGTTAATAAACCATTATTTATGCAAACTTATGCTCAACAATTGAAAGATATTTTTGTACAGCATTGGATAGAAACCAGTAATAGTTCTTCAAAACTAAAAACATACAATGGATTTATAAGTGACATTTAAGTTGAGTTATATTAAAATATTTAAACAATTCCTTAATTTCGAAATGTATATATATCTTATGAATTTCTTCCCATAAGCTCATGATTGAAAAGGGATGCTATATGAATATTGACTGGGACAAAAGGTGCTGTCCTTTTTGCAAAACTGATATTAAAATGGATTTCATTTTTTTCTTATATGCACAACATACTTGGACCATCATGAACAGTATTTACCCATGAAGTACTATACACCAGCTACTACAAATAAATTTAATATTATCATGAGTTTCCTGGAAGAAAAGGTGATCAAAAGTATTGCTATGTTATAAGTCCCCTACAGGTTTCACCGGAGGGGACTTATGGTTTTCGCTCTGTGTGTCCGTCGGTCCCTCTGTCTGTCAGTCCGTCAGTCTGTCACACTTTTCTGGATCCTGCAATAACTTTTATAGTTCTTAATATTTTTCCATGAAACTTTAAACATGGATAGATGGCAATATGGACATTATGCACGTCTTTTCATTTTGTTCCTACGTCAAAAATTTTGGTTGCTATGGCAACAAATATATAAAAAAAATCTTGAATTTCTGACAATGGTGGAGCCGGTAGGGGACTTGTATTGCTTGGCAATAGTCTTGTTATTTTATGCTTTTGAAAGAAGAAATGCATTACTGAATAGCAGTTAAATGTCAATAGCTCCATTACATATGTATTTTTGCATATATGTGTATTGAAATGATTGACTATGCATTGTTATTTGTACTTGCAAGGGCCAGAAACCACGTAGCAATAAACATTGAATCTCGAATCTTGCCTACATATTAACTAACCATTATTGGCATAACCAAAGTAAGGAACCAAAACTCTTGCAATGTATTCATCTAGGAGATTATTTCTGCTTGTGCAAATTTAAACTTGTGTGACCTGAACAATGTTACACACCAGAAATAACAGCATCAATCAGTATATAAAAATGTTGTTGGCTTTATTTAAAGTCTTCCACTCTTATTGCAAATTATTTTATTTGAGCCTGGCCCTTGGAAAACGGGGCTTAATGCTTTTGTGTTAATTGTTGCACAGTCTAATCAGGGACAACACTTTCCTTGACTTTGACCATGTCCCTGGTATTTAGTGTTTAAGGAAGTCTCTTCTCAGTGAAAATCCAGTTTAGGGGAAAAGTTTTGCACATGCTAATCTGGGACAACACTATCCATTATACATTAAGCCTCTTTTTTCTGATTGGCAGAGCATTTATTATTAATGTATTCTATGTATTGAATATTGAAGGGCCTCCCCTACTTTCTGGAGGACTGCAAGTCTGCCATGTCCCACAACGAAGCTCTAATGTGGAGCAGGGTGAACCCTTTCTCTCCGCTGGGTACAGGATACAGAATGAACCCATTTTAAATGTAGCTGCGTACCAGATATAAAATGAAAACATTACAAACTAGCTGGGAGCCAGATACATAAAAAAAACATTACAAATGCAGCTGGGTATCAGACATGGAAGGAATCCATTACAAATGCAGCTCGGAACCAGATGCAAAACAAATCAGTCAACTGGAAATCAGAAACAGACAATAAATTGTTATTTCTTATGCAACTGATAATGCCTCAGTCACAAATAATCCGGTCAAAAGGACGATGTGTCCGATCTCCAGGCATCTGGAAGACTGGACACGTCGGAGCCGTCCGCAGTCCGATGAGTGACACAGTTTAAAACCTTAGTCACAAATAGACACCTATCACCGTCCGATCAGCGGCCAACATTTTTTTCCGCTCATTGGGCTGGCGCCGGCCGATGATTGCACGCACATAGAGTCATTTTGTAGCCTCGGGCGGCATCCGGATTATTTTTGTATATCACAGTTTGTTTTACCAGACATGGGACCCCGGAAGGCATTGAGTTGAGATCGAAAAAAAGATCGGACGACATCGGATTCATTGTACGTGTATCATAACGAGCATCGTCCGGCTTCTGTTGGGCATCATGCGGAGGCCCTCCAGCAATCAGACGGTCGCCGGCCGATGTATATGCCTCTGGGAAATACCTTTACTTTTGCCGATACACGTTCAATGAATCGGATGTCGGGCGATACCCGTGTGTTGATCGTCCGATCTTGTTTAGATCTCAACTTGATTCCTTCCCGGGCCACGTCGGGTAAAATTTTAAGTGAGACTTAAAATTAATCCGGACGCCGATGCTACAAATTTGCCCGGTTTCAGTGCGATCATCGGCCCGTCGCCAGCCCGATGAGCTGAAAAATACGTCGGCCGCTGATGGGACGGTGATCGGTGTCTATTTGTGACTGAGGTATAATCGGTTTCAGCTAAATGAAGCTGGGAACCAGAATGAAAAGAATGAATCAATTTTAAAACCACATGAGAACCAGATGAAGAAAGAATCCATTTTAAAACCTCATGAGCATTAGATATAGAACAAATCCATTTTGAACTACATAAAGTATAAATCAATTCTAGATGTGCTATACATTATTATAAAGTTGTGTTAAAACCTGGATAAGATACTTGATATGTTGAAAGTGAAAACAAGTACTTCAGTAGTCATTCATTAAAAAACCAAACAATCATTATGCTTTGTCTATAATTTAATGCTGGTTAAGTACAGTTAAAATGGTGTTGACATGATCAATTCTCTCATGTTGTTTTTAGTTCCAGTATTTATTACTTAAAAAACAATATAATAGGAAATCTGGTCATTAATATCAGTTTCATTTCATTTTACTAGCTGCTTTCATGTTGTTTGAGTGTGAAATATATGAGGAATTATATACTAGTACCGGTAGATCTATACCGTTATATACGGACACAGTCAGAAATGATCATTAACCAAACAGGATTACGAACTTGAAAACTCTAAAGGGCTTAAGTATTTTCCCTAGAGTCCCTTAAAATTAAAGGCTGAATTTATTGCTATTTATTGTGTAGAATAATTGTTTTTGATTATTTAAGTGATTTTGTTCTTGTAAATATAGGATATTTAAACGCTTTTTGTAAGGTGAACTATGAAAATGTGTACTTTTGTTCCAATCTGATGCTGTGAATAGGTTTGACCCCAAATTGCAACTCATTTAAAATACATTTATATGTATTCAATTTAAAATTGTACGTGTTGTATCAGGCCAAGCAGTGTGTCATGCACTGCCTTTATATAAAATATAGAAGTTAAATTCTCGAGGTCCATATACTTATTTACATTGACTTATGGAGTATTGCATAATTGTATTTATTTATTTATTTTGTCGACTAATTAGTTGTTTATAAGTGCTGAAATCCCTGACATTGCTCTATTTTATTCGCTCCCTGTGATAATTGTTTTTGTTATAAGTCACATTGTATGTTTATAGTTTCTAGTAGTTATTACTTGTATCACAGCGACATGTTTTATACCTATAATGTATCAGTAGATAGCGGTCATATATATAATTCTGTTTTCTATTCCTCAATTATTTAATGTACTTACATGAGTTTATTGCGTAGAAGGTACTTATAAGATTGGACTGTATAATATATACATTTCGTAGCTATATCTTGTGTTATTAAAGCTGTTTTTACAAAAATGGTAACATTTTATTTATCAAAAGAGGAGTTTATTGGTTGTTATGTATACTCTTATGGCTTATTTTACCTTCTTTGTTGTTTTTTCTTGAAACAAACCATAAATGTTCTGGTGTTATTGTTATATAAATATTTTGTTTCACGTTTCACGTGTAATACATGTAACCTTTCAGTATTAACATAATATAGACTTTAGGATTGCGATGTTTTCGCATTACAATTTGAAACTGTGTCCTGTAAAAAGAAGAACTTCATTTGCATTGTTATTTATGAACAGAGAAAACATTATTATGTGAATTATTTAAGAGACACTTTGCTAGTTGATCATTATATGTAAATGCATTTGGTCATTTGTTACAAAATTCTACATTCGGCTTTAATCTTTTGCCAAAACGTGTATGCTTGTGCTTATTAAGTATTTTAAAGGAATTTCAATAAATCTAGGATGTCTTCTGTATTTTTGTGATTGTCGTTTCCATTGTAAACGTTTCATGGGCTATGTTTTTATTACATGTATAATTCCATGACCTACTGATGAGGGTGTTCTCGTTTAAGGCGGATAGTAATATGAAAAGCCCCGCCTAAAGCACGTTCTGATTTAGCAGATTGTCTTCCGAACAGATGGTTAAATTAAGGTTACCGATTGCTTTCCAGCCAGGCTCATGATGCTAAATATAGGAATCAAGAGTAAAGATGTTCATCAATAAAGGTGTCAAACTTAAGCTGGCCCTTAATCACAAGGGGTGATATCATGTTCATGTCATTAATGACTACCCAGACTTCAGCAGCCCACACCCATAGGGCAGTCATCTGGAATCGACCCATAGATATGCTATGGTCTGAATTGTCACATTAGCGGCCATAACAACTATTTGACAGTCCACTAAGTAATTAATTTGTGAAGTTGTCAGGACTGCGATAGTAACGAGATCATCATTATCCAAAGATAACTTTTATATTAAACACGTTTATTGTAATCAAAACACAAGAGTTAAAATAACATCTAGTAAGTAACAAAAATAGCTACAACAGAAAAGAAACGTTCGGGAAAGTTGCAAAGTAAATAAAAAAAGAGTTGTTTGTTATGTAGTCGTCTGCGCCAATTTTGAAAAAAAAGATATATTGAAAATGTCATTTTTTGGACTGTGACGTTTGTCTTAAGACATAGACAAGGACGTTGGAGGATGTTAGCAAGGCTGATTTCTTTTATGCTGGTTTTTGTGGAAACTTTGCGTGTCCTTTATGTGAACACAGTACAATAGACAATTCCAGAAATAGATTTCTCCCGGATTACCGCCCCTCGCGCTGCCATCTTAGTACTGAAGAACAATGCAGGGACCTATATGTGTGTATAGGTCCCTGAACAATAAATCAAAGTGACGCGATTTTATTAAATATATTTGAAGATTAAGATGGTTCTGTTATCGATACAATAATCATATAACAGTTGGTGTTGTTTTTTTTAATAAATATTGTTATCAGGTCCATCTGCATTGTTTTAGAGTCATAAAACCAGACGCAGATCTACGTCTCTGATAAAACTCAGCATGAATTAGGCCTTTATGGTCATTTGACATGTTATTAGAAGGTGAAGCATGGTAACTTATCTTAATAACAGCATCTACACACGTGGAGATATATGGTGTCACAAACATACCAATTAACACTTTTAATCCACCATTGTGCCATCGTCTCCCACTGAGGGAATGCTTTCGTTCCTCAATAGCAGATGGTGTTTTTTTACCATTTATTAATTAAATTGACAATCCGTAATTACTGAAAAAACATCACTGCATTGGTGCTTTAATAGTTTATGTAAAGTCTTAACTGTATAGTGAACATTTAAGAAAGAAATTAATACGTTGACGGAATGTAGCATACATTATTGGGACTATTTAAGTTAACGTATGACTGCATAAGTGTCATGTTGAGCATTTTTGTCGTAAATTTAGATTGTATTAAGAAAATAAAGTAAAGCCAGCAAACAAGTAAGTAAATATTTAGAACAGACAAACACAGTTTGTTCAGGCTACAGAATTTGATACTAACATTAGAATGGTAATTTAATGATAAAAGAAAGTTATAGGCAAAAGCAGATATTCACTTTTCAATTAAAAAACCTGCCATGTTCTTACATCTTACACATTTTCGCTCATGAATATCCCCTGGACTAGTTAATTTTAAAATCACAAAATTATTTTCCGGCTAGAGATGTTTGTTTGAAGTGACTTTTAAATCAAATATATTAATTTTTAAAAAAAGTTTTAGACTAAACCATATACTTTTTAATAAATAAATTTGCCTCTACATGAAATCTTACAGAGTTTCGCTTATAAATATTTCCGGACCAATTTCAGTAAAAATCACAAATTTTATTTCAGCTAGTGCTTTTACATTACCTTAAAAATGATACTTTAATAAGAAATATTAATAAAGAAATAATAAATCTTGAGAAAAACAAAGATAAAATTATGTACTATTGAATTAAAAAAATCTGTCTCTGTATTGAATCATATACATTTTCTTAATGAGTATTCTGGAACTATATATTTTTTAATAAAGAAATAATAATGTTTTAATCAAAGGCAGATATCTGATTTTCAAAGATATTGTATATCTCGGTCATAAATCTTAAAAAATTTCACTAATTAAAATCTGCGGATTTATTAATGCTTAAAATCACAAAGTTTACTTCTGACTTTATATGCGGATATAACCTTTATTATTATTTTCGAATAATAAAATTCAATAAAGAAATAATTGTGTTTGTCAAATAACAGCGTTATACATGTCACCCATGTAGAACGCTGCTATCTGTCAAATTTTTCAGTACCAAGATGGCGGCGGGGTCACGTGATAGCCAATATGGTGGTGGTCAATTTATTGATTCTGGGATTGTCTATAGTTCTCATATTTTCACCTCAGTCCGGGTCATAGGAAGTCTACAGCTTCTTTCAGGCATCTCTGTTCTGGGCGAGTTTCTCCAGCTATCACCATGTCTTGCACATCTGCTTGGCTTCTGCATCCTGGTATCAGCGCCTGGTGTTTTAGGCCTAACTCTCTTACTCGTTTCAGTTGAGAGATTTTCTTGTCTATACGGCGGATTATCAGACGTTTAAGTGACTACCACAGTTTGTAAAATGGACGTATGATTGAAATGTTCGGGTGCAATTTACCTCCTGACGCTTATTGTCCCCTACCGGTTTCACCGTAGGGGACTTATGGTTTGTCTGTCTTTCAGTCTGTCTGTCTGTCACACTTTTCTGGATCCTGCGATAACTTTAAAAGTTCCTAATATTTTTTCATGAAACTTGCAACATGGATAGATTGCAATATGGACATTATGCACGTCATTTCATTTTGTTCCTACATCAAAAATTGTGGTTGCTATGGCAACCAAAAAAATAATCTGAAAATGGTGAAATTTCTGACAATGGTGGAGCTGGTAGGGGACCATATTGCTTGACAATAGCCTTGTTTACGGAAGCACTGTCGTATTGGATGCAGGCTTGGTAAGCTTGTGGCCTATACATTTCAACGTCTTTGAAGAATGTCTTCTTCAAATGGCTGCTTCTGTGTTCTTCTTCATATTTCATAGTTGATGATATTGTCTGGTCAGCATATGTTACTGATCTTACTGATGCATGTGTTGATGAAGACCTAGGTTTTCTTTATGGTTACCAGGGTGGTTCTTCAGATTTCTGCTCCATACAGTAGCATTAGCTTAACAACGGTTTTGATGAGCCTGATCTTGGTAGTGGTCCCTATCTAAATTGAATCCCAGATATTTCTCCAGCTTAAGGAAGGCTGCTTGTGATTTTCCGAGGAGGGTTCTGACGTCTGCATTCGTTCCTCCATGTCAAGGATGCTGCAGAGATAGATGAATTTGTCCACCTCTTTCAGCGCCTCAGCATGGACTGTTATGGGTGTTCTGTAAGTCTTGAACACCTTGCTATTCCATTTGTTGTTTGGTGATGCCCAGTCAAGCCTTGTCCATGTTGTTTGGTGATGCCGAGTCAAGCCTTGTTGTTTGGTGATGCCCAGTCAAGCCTTGTCCATCCGAAACGATTGAGAGAGGAGAGCTGGATAGTCGGCTAGGCCAACATTGTCCAACTGCTTCTTAAAATCCGTTTTACTTCTGGTTCGTCGAGGTCTTCATGACCCAGTGTTTTGACAACAGGAACATAAAAGGTGATAGTAAGCAGCCTTGCAATGCCTCGCTCAGGTTCTTGCTTCGAAAGCATCGGTGAGTTGTTTTCCATGACCAGTTTTGCAGGTCATCCATTCAACAGACTTTCTGATGATGTTGGTGATCTTTCCTGGCACTCTGTAGTGTCTAAGTAGTCTCCAGAAAAACTCTCAGTCAACGCTGTCCCAGATTTTATTCACCAAAATGGCTACACTGATTGTATGAACCAAAATAGCTACCATGATTGTATACAACCAAATAGCTACCCTGATTGTATAAACTAAAATAGCAATCATGTTTGTATACAACCAAATAGCTACCATGATTGTATACACTAAAATAGCAATCATGATTGTATACAACCAAATAGCTACCATGATTGTATACAACCAAATAGCTACCATGATTGTATACACTAAAATAGCAATCATGTTTGTATACAACCAAATAGCTACCATGATTGTATACACTAAAATAGCTACCATGATTGTATACAACCAAATAGCTACCATGATTGTATACACTAAAATAGCAATCATGTTTGTATACAACCAAAAAGCTACCATGATTGTATACACTAAAATAGCAATCATGATTGTATACAACCAAATAGCTACCATGATTGTATACAACCAAATAGCTACCATGATTGTATACAACCAAATAGCTACCATGATTGTATACAACCAAATAGCTACCATGATTGTATACACTAAAATAGCAATCATGTTTGTATACAACCAAATAGCTACCATGATTGTATACACTAAAATAGCTACCATGATTGTATACAACCAAATAGCTACCATGATTGTATACACTAAAATAGCAATCATGTTTGTATACAACCAAAAAGCTACCATGATTGTATACACTAAAATAGCAATCATGATTGTATACAACCAAATAGCTACCATGATTGTATACAACCAAATAGCTACCATGATTGTATACAACCAAATAGCTACCATGATTGTATACAACCAAATAGCTACCATGATTGTATACACTAAAATAGCAATCATGTTTGTATACAACCAAAAAGCTACCATGATTGTATACACTAAAATAGCAATCATGATTGTATACAACCAAATAGCTACCATGATTGTATACAACCAAATAGCTACCCTAGTTGTATACACTAAAATAGCAATCATGTTTGTATTAAACTAGCTACCCTGATTGTATACTTATTGTAAACATATTTTTATTTGTTTAATATCATTATTGTTAGATTGTGTAGTGACTCTTTAAGCGTTAGTAGCAAAATTTAACGACTGGAAATTTGCATTTACTTATGTGTCGGTATTCACATAGAACAGGGCAGTCACAGTAACTTCAATTCATAGACAAATTTTGCATTTTATTTAAATCAAAACCCGACAGAAACAAAACAACACCAATCAAAACAACCACAGTTTTACAGTAAAATACATGTCAAGAGAATCTCTGAAAGAATCAGTAACAGTGGGGGATATGTCATTAGATTCGTTCCTACACTTGTGGTGCTTTCCGGAGATTTAGTTGTTGTTGTTGATGATGATGCTGTTGTTGTTGCGGCCACTGTTGCTATTGTTGCTGCTGTTGTTGTTTCTACCATTGTTGATGCTGTTGTTGATGTTGTTGTTTCTGCTGTAGTTGTTATTTCTGCTGTTGTTGTTGTTTCTGCTGCTGTTGTTCCTGCTGTTTTTGTTGATTCTGTTGTTGTTGCTGCTACTGCTGTTGTTGTTGTGGCTGCCGTTTTTGTTGTGTCTGCTGTTGTGGTAGTTGCTGTTGTAGATTCTGCTGCTGTTTTTGTTGTTGCTGTTGTTGTGACTGCTGGTGTTATTGTTGTTCTTTCTGATGCTGTTGTTATTGTGGCTGATGTTGTTGTTGTTGTGACTGGTGCTGTTGCTGTTGTTGTTTCTGCTTCTATTGTTGCTGTTGTGGATGTTGTTTCTGGTTCCGTTGTTGTTGTTGTGAATATTGTTGTTGTTTCTTCTGTTGTAGCTGGTTCTCCTGCTGTTGTTGTTGTGGCTGTAGTTGTTATTTCATCTGTTGTTGTTTTTGTGACTGCTGTTGTTATTGTGGTTCTTGCAGCTGCTGTTGCTGTGGCTGTCATTGGTGAAGTTGTGGCTGATGTTGTTTCTGTTGTTGTTTCTGCTTTCATTGTTGATGTTGTAGTTGTTGCTGCCGTTGTTGTTACTGATACTGTTTCTGCTTCCGTTGTTGCTGTTGTAGTTTCTGCTGTCATTTTTGCTGCTGTTGTTGCTGTAGTTTTTGTTGATGTTACTGTTGTTGAGTGCAGTAATTCTGAAAAAAAAACGATATTAGTGACAATAAAAGGAAACGCTTATCAGATGTATGCCAAAAACGTTTCTCTTCATGAATAGAATGTCTAAATATATATATATATATATATATATATATATATATATATATATATATATATATATATATATATATATATATATATATATATATATATGTAGAAGCAATTGCAGTCGTTGATAGGTTCACTTGTCTAACGGTTGTGTAAGTTTGTATATTTGTTATGGTTTGCAAAAAGTATATTTGCAGCGGTTGTGTGTGGTTGTTGTAGTTGGCATTTGTGTAATGGTTGTGAAAGTTAATTTACTTGTAATGGTTTGTAAATAAGTATTATTTGAGTGGTTGTGTAAGTTGTCAAATTGGAGTGAATGTGTAAGTTGGTATAATTGTAGTTATTATGTGCGTTTGTATGGTTCTACTGTTTGTGTGATTTTGTACATTTGTAGTGGCTGTGTTAGTTGTATGATTTAAGTGGTTTTTGTGATATGGTGACATTGTAGTTGGTTGATTGAGTTATGTGATTGGAGTGGGTGGTTTTTAGCTCGGATGTTTTCGGAGAAAACCCGAGGTATTGTCATAGCCAGCTCGTCGTGTCGTGTCTTTCCGGCGTCCGGCTTGCTAAAACCTTAACATTGGTTCTTAAATCAAAGTGATTTCTTCTACAACTTTGAAACTTAGATGCACCTTGATGAGTTCTACATGCCACACCCATTTTTTTGGTCACTAGGTCAAAGTTCAAGGTCACTGTGACCTCTAAAAAAAAAATCTGACAAGCTTTCATTTATTCAAAACTGCACCCGCAGCCGAGCGTTGGCACCTGTTATGCAGTACTCTTTTTAAGATTAAGTACACTTGTAGTGGTTCTGTAAATTGGTATAATTGAAGTGTATGTGCGACTTAGTGTAATCGTAGTGGTGTGTAAGTTTGTTATTTACACACAGTGGCTGTGTAAGTTGGTATAATTTTAATGCTTGTGTAATTAAGTTGGAATAATCGCAGTGGTTGTGTAAGTTGGAATAATCGTAGTGGTTTTGTGAGTTGGAATAATGATAGTGGTTGTGTGAGTTGGTATTATGATAATGGTTGTGTGAGTTGGTATAATCATAGTGGATGTATGAGTTGGTATCATGATAGTGGTTGTGTGAGTTGGTATAATTATAATGGTTGTCTGAGTCGGATCAATCATAGTGGTTGTGTAAATTTTGTATACTTTTATTGGTTATGACGGTTAACTAGTGTATTTATAGTTGTTGTGTTAGTTGTTATGATTGTAGTCATTGTTTAAGTTGGTTTTATTATGGTGGTTGTTTGAATTAGACTAATTGAAGTGGTTGTAATGCGTGTAGTGGTTTTGTTAGTTTTTTTACTTGGTTTACCTGAAGTGGTTTTAATGTTAGAATAATTGCAGTTATTGTGGGATCAAGTTTAATTGTAGTTGTTGTATAAGTCAACACAATTGCAGTTGTTGTGTGATTTGATATAATTGTGGTGGTTGTTTATGTCGGTATAACTGTAGCGGTTGAGTACGTTGATATAATTTAGGATTTTCAGTATCATAATTTACCACATGGAACTAAAACAAAGATAAAATAAATAGGAATAAGCTGTGAGGAAATCAATCGCAATAATAAAACAGTTTATTCCCGTTACATAAACTGTTTCAGTGGAATGCATATAACCTCATTCATAGGCATCCATATTCACATTACTTGATTTCTCGTTCATGTCGTTAATATTATCACTGAGCTGGTTAATTTAAATGTAAATATAACTGTTTTGAGTCAGTAAGGAAGCGAAATGTACCTTTATGGTAGCTATTATTCAAACAATGTGTTTGTAATTATGCTTTACGTATCAAAAGCTCAAGAACGATACGCGTTCGATTGATCACATTTCCAGATTTCATACATAAGGAAAATGATAATGTCAAACGTAGCATGTCTTGCCACTACAACCACTGATGTAAATAAACGGTTATATTTGGGCGTTACCCTTTTCGTTCAGCAGCATAGCCGTCCCGTTAGCCGCTAAAGCCGTGGCGTTCTTGTCCGAGTTGCACTTCTTTGGGAACACAGTCACGTTCACAGTGGGACCGAGTTTCTCAATGGCCTATATTAAATGAGACTTGTTCTGGGAAAACTGGTCTTAATACGTGTGTGTTAAGTGTCAGTCTGTGCATTCCGCACAGGCTATTCAGAGACGATTCTTTTCAGATTTTCGTTAGTAGAAACTTCGCTTAAACAATATTACAGTTTATAAACTCACAAGTGTAATACATGGGCTAGGTATGCATTTAAATCAATAAAATTATATTTAGTACATATAATTTGTATTATTCAATAAAAAAAATAGTGTGTGCCATATACTAAATTATCGGCAATGAACTTCTGTTTACATTAGATTGTGTGCAAACGCCTGGTTGGGGTAACGACCTAGCAAAACTACAAACTGACCTTCCATCTAAAAAGTGGTCATCTTAGAACATGGGTCACCTATCTACAGCGGTCACCTTGTTCATTTCCATTGACTGACCTCTGTTCTCAGGTTGGACCGTAATTTTATCAGATTCTCAATGGAAACAGTATGAATCTTATCCATTATTTACAAGATCATCACCAGTATGATCATTATCCTACGGTACTCACCATGCACGAGAACTTTTGGAAAGCGGGGCTGCTGCTTAATGGCGTGTCCTTGTTATAGACCGTCAGATAGGTGACGCCTCCCGAGGTCACGTTATACAGGCAGGCCAGAACTCCTCGCTCTGAAGTGAGATGTACACAGATGAAGTAATGCATACAAATTTGCTTAACTAAATCACTTAACTATCAAATTACAAAATTAATATTCAAGATATAAGGCTTGATTAGAGAAAATCGCAGTACGCCGTTTTTGCGTCCGCCAGATCCGCTATCAAGTCACTTAAGGTATCGTGGTCTAGTTCGCGGACAGGGTTACCCATGACAGGGCTGGTCTGGAGCTAAGCTTGCCGCTTAAAGGTTCCTTTTCACGTTTTGGTAAATTGACGAAATTAAAAAACGTTGTTTCAGATTAGCAAAGTTTCGTTTTAGTTATGATATTCGTGAGGAAATGGCAATACTGGACATTTACCATGCTCTAAAATATCAATTATATGCATCTTTTGACGATTTAAAAACCTGAAAATTATAAAGCGTTGCAACGCGAAACGATTGAATTATTTGGAAAGTTATGTTGTTGTCGTCATATTTTGTGAAACTACGAGGATTGCTTATTATATAAAGTAAAAAATACATCTCATATCATGAGCATGGATGGCGAGTGGTCTAAGCGGAAGACTTTACTCCCTGACTCCAGGGATCAGTGGTTCGAGCCCAGTTGAGGGTTACTTTTTAAAAAAAATATTGTATTTTTACTGGAGATTTTTAGATCCAATGTTTAAATTTATCAATATAAAGCATTTAATGACAAACTTCAATACATGCAAAAATCTGGGAAAATGCCCCTTTAATCGAACGACGCGGATATATAAGTATTTAATTCCACGTGCAGCGCTGGTATAATGTATATATTTACCAGAAAACATTTGCGGCGTAGAGCAGAGCGTGTAGTTAAATACGATGTTTTGTTTCGTGTCCAACACGTTCATGCTCGTGCTACTGGACGGGTGGCAGGTATTGTACGTGTAGGTACCGAACAGGTCCGCGGGACATAGAGCCTGGGCGTTGGACTCGGAACCTGAAAGAGCAGTGGGAACGCATTTTGTTTAAATAATGATAATAATGCATGTGCGTAAAGTTTATTCCCAGATAAGCATGTGTAATCCTCACAGGCTATTCACGGAGGACACTTTCCGCTTTTGGTATGCTTAGATGAATGGGAGGCCCTCCTTAGCGAAAATCCAGTTTAGGTGGGAAGTGTCATCTCTGATCAATCTGTGCACACTGCACAGTCTTAGATGGGGCGACACTTAACGCACATGCATTAAGCCCTGTTTTCCCTGAGCGCGGCTCAAATATTTTGTCAATGAGAAGAAATCATCAAATATAGCGTTCATTAATGTTGGCACCTACCTACTCTCAACATGAGGTGATGAGCGTATGGCTGGTCGTAGTTCGGCAAGTTGCACGCCATCGAAATGTTGAGACTACCCGAATTGAAATGCGGTACAAATTGATAACCTCGCACATCCGCTTCTGAAACAGTTTCATTTGAACATCGCTATGGGAAAACGGGGTTTAAATTATGTGCTTAAAATGTCGTCCGCACAGGCTTATCAGGGACGACACGTTCCGCTGTATTGTATTGTTCGTTTAAAGAAAGCGAATTGCAGCTTATATATAAAGTGTCGTACCTGATTAGCCTGTGCGGACTGCAGAGTCAAATATGGGACGACAATTTAAGTACATGCGTTAAGTTTTTCTCAGAGCGAGGCTCATTTTTTCAAACGTGTTTTACTTGTGGCTTTATAGTAGATGGTCTTGTTGGCGGATGCTTGGCGGATGTCCAGGCACGTAAAGATGAAAGCAAACATATCGACGAAGATCTCGACCTCCTCCGTCGACCTGCAAAAGATTGCAGCTCACCGCCAGTTAAACAGCACGGACATTGATTTTTTGCTGTTATTATAATAAATGTGAAGTTGCTGTACAAGGGAAATAATCACTCTTAACACCGCGTTATTTTTTTTAATAAACATTATATTGAAATATTTTAGTTTTCAGTCAAAGCAATGAGCAAAACATCAAAGCAACGTTATAACGTGAAATTTTAATAATTTGATATACACAATTTTAAATCTTTTGTGTCACGCTTTTGAATTTTCAGATAGAAGGAAGTCGTATACATGTATACACTTTTGATGAAAGTTTTACAATGCCTTTTTTTCAAATTTCAGAAACCAACTTCTTCAATTTACTAAAACATGATATATAATCTCGTTGCGTCTACTTATTCATGAAAAAAATATGCATGAAACTATTTATTTGCAAAAATGACCAAAATTACACTTTTTAAACGAATGTGCATAAGACTAAGTATTGGGGGAAGTAGCTTCGTAAAACTGGACCTTGGATCAAGCTGTGCACAGGATCCATGCTGACTCCTCTTTACGCCCGATCATGAAACTCGTGTTTTTTTCACTAAGTCAGGGAAAACATGACTTAATTCACTGTGCGTAAAAGTTGTTCGAGATAAACATTTGCTGTCCGCATAGTAAGCTAATCAGCGACGACACTTTCCGACTAAACGAAATGGTCGCTGAAAAGAGATGTCCTTTAAACGAAAAATGCAATAAAATCGTAAAGTGTCGTCCTTGATTAGCCTGTGCGAACCGCACGTTCTAATTTGGAACGACACTTCACGCACATGTATGAACCCATTTATGCCTAGCGTCTAGAAAAAAAGGCCTTGGCAAACAGCGAAGACCCAGATGAGGTCCATCAGGGTCCGCGCTGTTTGCTTAAAGGAATTTATGTAATAAATGTTCTATATATAGAAAAAAATATTCTAGACATTCCTAATTTTGGAAATAAATTGATCCAATTTAGAAGTATGGGAGAGTCCACTAGGCATGGGTTAAAATCCGTATCCCCAGAGCGGAGCTTATATATTAATGACGACTTTGATTACCGTAAGAGATACTTGGAGTCCTGCTTCTCCACGCACGAGAAGTTCATCCGGCTGTAGCCGGCCTTGAACGGCTGACCGGAAGTTCGCGACACTATCGGGTAGTTGAACATGTGAGTGGCGTTTACGAGTATCTCGCCGTCCACCGTAGTGGTCCAGGCGCCCTTGAAGTCCGCCGGGAACGTGCAACCCTGCACTGAAATGTACGAGTGTGGTAAGGGCATCAGTTTTAGCATCTTTAGCATTATTTCGTTCACATGCCTAAAAAAATCATATGTGTGTAAGTCTGAGTTAATAACAAGTCTCGGTGCGTCTTCACGAATGCCGAATGTGCGGATCAATCAGTGTCTTATAAGTATTATTGTGTATATGTTTTCTTTATCTAAGTCCTCACCTAATGCAGCCTCAAAAGCGGAAGGGCTGTAACCTGAAACCAAATAATAACCGGAACATTTTATTTGACAATTGTTTTTTAAGACTGTTTTCACATAGCGTAGCATTCGGTATATTTTTGTGTAAAAGCCAAGTACGGAGAATTTTAGATGTACATTTACAAATTTATTTTATTTAATGTCACGTTGTATTTGCCGAATAAAGCGTTTGTGATATGTCTCACGTTGCCAATAATAATAATATGTATTTTACTATTCCATTTTGTAAATTATAATTAAACTAGAAGAAAGTTACAAACCCGAGTAACTAGAAATCACAATGAAAAATATAATAGATCCGTCCATAATGTGTAGTATCCACAAACTCATAACGGTAGAAATATTTGAAAATAAAATGAAAAAAAAAAGAAATGAACCTAATAGGTTATTAATAAACTGACATATACAGATATTCTTCAATCGGTATATATAACGAAAATATTGAAAATAATTTGTCATTACGTAATAGTGTTTCCATACTCGATGTAACTGTTGAAAACACTTTCAACTGTCTCACAATGCTGTTGTTCGTTTCATCATAGAGCACAATAACTGTGAACAATATAGAACGGTCCGAAGGCCCCGCCAAAGAAATCGTACTTCAATAGTGTTTTTCTGGGCATAGAAACTGTGAATTATCTGAATAAGTATTACATGTATTTTGGTGTTTTTTGAAAATATGAAAGACATTTCAATAATACACGATTTGTTTTGAAAGAAATATCGAAGAAAAACGCACATTGCGGACTAATACACTTTTAACATCATTAATTTAGCGAAGTTTAAGCAGTAGTCTTATTTTATTCCTTTGGCCGACCGGCCTAGCTCTGAGAAAACAGGGCCAATTATATGCGCGTAGTGTCGTCGACGATAAGCATGTGCGATCCACACACGCTAACAAGAGACTATTGTTTCCGCTTTTATGGAATTTTTCGTTTAAAGGATGTCTCTTCTACACGGAAATCCACTCGAGGCGAAAAGTGTCACCCCCGATTAGCCCGTGCGGACTTCGCATGCTTATCCCGGAAAACACTTGAAATATGCCCCGTTACTTTACTCACATGAATTGGATTAGTGACCATACGGCCCAGATTCTCGGACCATACGGCCCAGATTATCGGCCAATACGGCCCAGATTTGCGGACCATACGGTCCAGATTTGCAAAGCATACGGACCAATTAATATTTCTCTCGTGTTCCTTCAATATTGTATGAATAAATTTAAGAAAATATTAAAATTGTAGTATTTCATGTTCATTCAAGCATGTTTTATATTATTTCATCGTGTAAGGTTTATCGGACTATACGGCCCAGATTTGCGGACTATACGGCCCAGATTTGCGGACCATACGGCCCAGATTTGCAAAGCATACGGACCATATCTTAATTAATATTTCTTTAGTGTTCGTTTAAGTATTGTATGAATAAATTTAAGAACATATTAAAAGTATAGTATTTCATTTTCATTCAAGCATATTTTATAATATTTCATCGTGTAAGGACACAACTATGGATACCCTAGTAAATTCCTTTATTGTTTGTTAATATAATATCGACATCCAAAATACAAAATAAAAACTTATATATATACAACGAATAAAAAAACAATTTCAGGCACATATATATAGAACACTAGTTGTTCACTTTGGCCTTTCTCCTTGATTTTTCCGAACGCGGGACGAATGTCGGCTGGTGGCAGAAGAGGGAGCGCGAAGCACTTCCGTAACAACTTTTACACTCGATCTCTACTCTCGTACGCCGTACTGAGACCAATCTCCTGGCACTTCCGCCACAATGCCTGGCCGAAGTGGAAGGCACAGCCCTTGATATCGGGGTCCGTGTACACTTGGCGCAGAGCCTTCCATAGACCGGCCTCAAAGTCAACAACGAACGATGTTACTTTCCGTTCACTGAGAAGAGTGTTCACTTTCTGCAACACCTGAAAGATTAATAAACAAACAATACTAACTGAAAATAAACCATACTGAAAATAGAATTAGTTATCAAATATGTGATGCGAGTTTACTTTCTGTAACAGCTGAAAAGATAATAATAATAAAACTATCGATAATAACTGAAAATAGCATTAGTTATCAAATATGTGACGCGATGTAACTTTCTGCAACGCCTGAAAAGATGGTAATAATAATATCAATAATAACTGAAAATAAACCATACTGAAAATAGCATTAGTTATCAAATGCGTGATACAATATTTACCTTTTTATAATATCTTCGTTTTCTACCACTCATCAGAATGAAGCACAGTGGCAGCTGCTTAACTACATCTTCAAACTTCACGAATGCATGTATTGGAACAGCTGCGTTATCGGCGCCTTCACGACTTTGAAGGTTCCGTCCAAGTACCAGGTCTTAGCTTTCGCCAGCAGCTCCAACTGCTTGTCCGTCGCCAGAATCACATGCCTGCGGTCCTTTACCGTGACCGTTCCCCTGTAGAAGGGATCGTTGAGCGCATCGCTCAGGTACTGCTCATCGATCTGAAAAAGAAATTTTCAATGGACTATTGTACATTGCCCATTATATACCAACTGTAAAAAAATCAACAAAATACGGACTTATATTTATATTTAACGTCATTTAGTTGTTATTAAGTTGCCACTTAAAGCCGCGATTTATAGTACTAAATAAATAAGTTTTAACTAAACTTTTATGCACAGATGGGGATTTATTTACCTCAAATTCTGTCGATACTGGGTCTGTTGGTCGTATGTTCTTGCGACACCTGTTGGCAAGTTTACACAAATTTTGCTCACTGATTCGAGCACCAGGTGATAGGTTTGGGTCGTTTGGTTCCAACACCCGACGGACAATGACGGGTGCACTCTCGAACACGTCACCTCGAGCTGCCGCTTTGATCTGTAATAATAACCGAAACACATACTAGCAACTTTCAAACATGATTGAACATTTTAGTTAATTCTGTAATTAAAAGCGAGTAAGTGGAAATTAATAAAAATAACAGTCCGAAAAAGTCCTGTATACTTTCGACTATAAATACATCTTTCGCGTTCTGAACAGAGGTGAGAAGGCCGGGATTTGCTGTGTGACTGTGTCCCCGCGCTCCTTTCACAAAGGCATCCCCAGTTTGCTTGATGACCGCCGGACAACCAGCTCCCTTTCCTCGGACGCTACATCGCCACTCCAGATACCAGGGTTCTCTTCACCACAAACGCATAGCCTTCACTGGATACTAGCTTCCGCGAACCTTTCTTGGAACCACCATCCACCACAGTGTACGTAGGTGTACGATCTAGTACGACATCTTGGACGGTTTCATCGTTGAGGTCACTGAAAGAAATCGTTGTTGATTACTTTACATTAATCAAATAACAAATACGTATGCGATATATACTATAATTTGAAAAATTCATTTATAATGTGCGAGTTAGTATAAGCTTTGTAGCTGAATAAATGTTATTATTGTTATAAAAAGAAGTAAAACATATAGGAGTGTTTTTATTAATTGTATAGAGCAACAAATATTTGTTTGGTGTATTATTTTATATTATTATAGGAATGTAATTATTATTATTTAACAATTGCTATACTATGATATAAAATATAGGAATATTGTTGTGTTATTAACGTTATTAGTTTTTAATCGGCCAACTTACGTCTCTTCTGCTTCTGACTCCATGGAACGCTCTGGGCGACTAACGTCAAACATTGACGTTGAGTGATCTGCTCCAACTGCGTTCATAGTATCTCCACTTCCGGACTCTTCGTGCAACAACAGAACAGCCTGAGTTGCTTCAATGTCTGTCGGTGCATCGGGCACCCGCAGTACGTGGACGACTTCATCTACATCCATGTCATCATCAGAGTCGTCGTAGTGACGACACCTCATGCATACGAAACGCAGTTCATCCTGATTACGAACCGCTTCGTCATATACCTATTCCGATATCCCGGTGTTTCCACATCGGATATGATGCCAACGTTGGCACTGGTCACAAGTGACCGCTCTTGAGTTGGAGTAAATTCTCCTTAAACAAAATAAACACAGAGGCGCAGGCATTTTTCATCGAATATGGTACGACCATGTCCATTCTTGATATTTATATTGTCTTCAATAATAACGATTGTCACACTTTACCTTTAATAAGTAATTAAAGACATGCTCACTCTATTAGCATTGGTGTAATTATCAACATCAATCAATATTTATGTTATAAATAGCGCACCCGATGTGCAAACATAAGCCGTTGTTGTATACAATTATAACGATTATCACACTTTACCTTTAATTGGTACTTACAGACGTGTTTATCCATTAGGGTCTATTATCAATTTCTGTAATAGATAAGATCAATCAGTAGGTGTCATAAATAGGGCGTATCCAATATACAAACGTACGAGTCACTTGTGCACCATCATCGATTGATGAAATAACTAACACTATTACCGTTATGTTCCAAAATGCCGCTGCCGAAACTTACACCAAACAATGTTCATACAATCATGCATTTAAAAGGCCATGGTTTGGTATTAAGTGTAAACAAGCACAAACTTGCTATTATGAAGCCAAAAACATATATAAATGTGAGCGATCGTTATCAAATAAGACTTTGTTACAAAATGCTAGTAAGAATTACAAAAGAATTATGAATTTTTTAAATAACCAATATATATTTAAAAATGCACAAACATTACGTACAATGCATTCGACGAGCCCCAAAGAATATTGGAAATATATACATAGAATTGGCGCTAAAAAATCTAAGAAATCACCGAGTTTGGATTCGCTCTATAATCATTTTAAAAACATAAATAGTAATGATAGCGCCGAAAACAATGAGTTTAACTTAGATACAAGTGAACCGGTCCCGTACGACACGCTGGAATTAAACAGGCCTATCACCGAGACCGAAATTGAAGCGAATATTCAACGCCTTAAAAATTCAAAAGCAGCTGGGCCTAGTGATAACATACTAAATGAATATATAAAAAATACTAACACATGTTTCTTGCTATTTATGTAAAGTTGTTCAACATGATACTTGATACTGGTCATTTGCCTAATAGCTGGCTTGAAGGCACAATTTATGCTATCTACAAAAATAAAGGTGACCGCAGCGACCCTAATAACTATAGGCCCATAACATTATTAAGTTGTTTTGGAAAACTCTTCACGTCAATTAAAAATGAGAGACTAAACAAATTTTTGGAATCGAGTGAAATTTTAAACGAAAATCAGGCAGGTTTTAGAAAAAATCACTCTTGTTTGGACCACATATTTGTTCTTCAATCTTTAATTGAAACCCTGCGCAAAAATAAAAAGAAGTTGTAATGTGCCTTTATAGATTTCTCTCAGGCTTTCGACAAAGTCTGGAGAAATGGACTCTAGTTAAAGCTGCTATCAAGCTCCGTTACAGGAAAAATATTTAATGTTATTTATAACATGTACCAAAATATCAAATCATGCGTTTCCCTAGACCATAACTCGTCTCCGTTCTTCCCATGCGAAAACGGCGTTCGGCAAGGTGAGAATCTTTCACCGATCCTTTTTTCTATATTTTTAAATGACCTTGAGAGCCATATTATTATACGCGAAGGTAAAGGTGTTGAAATACCTGATCCATCTAGTGCTTATCTCTGGCTGAAGATACTTGTTTTGTTATACGCCGACGACACTATAATTCTGTCAGACGATGAAAGGATTTTCAAAGAAGTTTAAATGCATTTGATGAATACTGCACGCAATGGAAACTCAATGCAAACACTAATAAAACAAAAAATAATCATATTTGGGGCTAGAAACATCGCGCCCTATAAATTTTACATTGGCAGAAATGAAATCGAAATTATTAAGCAATACAAATACCTTGGTGTCATATTTTCGGCTAACGGTTCATTTCTAAGCGCACGCCAAAACAATATCGAACAAGCTAAAAAAGCAATGCATTTACTTTATATCCGTGCAAATAATTCAGATCTGCCACTAGATTTAACATTAAAACTTTTTGATCATACTATTGTACCAATACTGACATATGACTGTGAAATATGGGGTTACGAAAATTTAGACATTATAGAACGAGTACATAGAGAATTCCTAAGAAAAATTACTATGTCATGTAAAAGTACTCCGTCATATATGCTATACGGTGAACTTGGTAGATATCCGCTATCTGTCACTATTTACAGCAAAAATGATAGGCTTTTGGAGTAGAACTCTTTTAGGAAATGACAATAAATATTCTAAAAAAATGTATATTAACCTTATCAACAACAACTCGCGTAACTTTAAATGGATATCTGAAATTAAACAAATATTTGATACGACAGGCAAATCGATCGTGTGGCATGAACAAAACTCACCCAGTATGAAATCACTATCATTACAAGTTAAACGTGTACTCATTGATCAATACATTCAGCAGTGGCATGCAGACTTGAACCAATCAAACAAAGGAAAATTTTATAATTCATTTAAAAACAATTTTGAATTTGAGAATTACCTTAAGCTTCTTCCCAAATCTAAGTATGTACCTATATTAAAGCTATGCACCGCTAATCATCATTTCCCAATCGAAACTGGCAAATGGAACGGCACACCCGAACTAAATAGACTGTGCACTTTATGTAATGAAGGCTATATCGGCAATGAAGAACATTACATTTTAAACTGCACGCACTTTACTACCGCTAGAATCGATATAAATATGTTCCCAAGACCTGTTCCTAGTGTTAATAAACCCAAATATATAATGACCACAGAAAATGTTGATTACCTACATAGATTTAGTAAATTCGCTAACACCCTTTTAAGAAATATCAAATAATTCGTCCTTTATCCTAGTTGTGTGTGTGTCCAAATATACATAAAATTGAAGTGTAAATTGTATTGTGAATTGTTTTCTGAATTGTATTGTGAATTGTTTTGTAAATTGTATAGGTGTTTGTAATACTTCCCATCATTTATACGAGTAAGAAAATACAACGCTATTTTGTTCCTTGCATTATCCCAATAACCGTTGTTTTTCTGTTTGTTTTTTGTTGTAATTTTCTATCTTTTTGTTTTTGTCTCTTGTAGCTGTATTTTGACGGTACGCCGTTAACCGCGAAGCACATGTGCATTGAAATATTGTATAACTTCACATATATTGTTCCTCTTACTGCATACTTGTATGCCTGAGATGTAAATAAAGTTGTGTTCTGTTCTGTTCTTATTCGAGTGTCATACCCCTATTGCAATTATAATATATTTCATCACGCGGCATGTATTAAATTTAATTATTATGTTATAAATTTTTATTACCGTTTTCACCACGCGGCATGTATTATTTATATTACCGTTTTCACCACGCGGCATGTATTAAATGTAATAATTATGCTATAAATTTTTATTACTGTTTTCACCACGCGGCATGTATTAAATTTAATAATTATGTTATACATTTTTATTACCGTTTTCACCACGCGGCATGTATTAAATTTAATAATTATGTTATAAATTTTTATTGCCGTTTTCACCACGCGGCATGTATTAAATATAATAATTATGTTATAAATTTTTATTACCGTTTTCACCACGCGGCATGTATTAAATTTAATAATTATGTTATACATTTTTATTGCCGTTATCACCACGCGACATGTATTAAATTTAATAATTATGTTATAAATTTTTATTACCGTTTTCATCACGCGGCATGTATTAAATTTAATAATTATGCTATAAATTTTTATTGCCGTTTTCACCACGCGGCATGTATTAAATTTAATAATAATGTTATAAATTTTTATTACTGTTTTCACCACGCGGCATGTATTAAATTTAATAATTATGTTATAAATTTTTATTACCGTTTTCACCACGCGGCATGTATTAAATTTAATAATTATGTTATAAATTTTTATTGCCGTTTTCACCACGCGGCATGTATTAAATATAATAATTATGTTATAAATTTTTATTACCGTTTTCACCACGCGGCATGTATTAAATTTAATAATTATGTTATAAATTTTTATTGCCGTTATCACCTCGCGACATGTATTAAATTTAATAATTATGTTATAAAATTTTATTACTGTTTTCACCACGCGGCATGTTTTAAATTTAATAATTATTAATTTACAACTTTATTAAAATATATTCTGTCGATTAAAGTGAATGTTTGCGTGATGTGTATTGCTTACATAAATAGTTGATGACAACATTAAAATGAATTTAAAATCTGAGAGAAATAATAACTATTTCATTTCCGGTGTTATTTATTTTCAAAAGCGAAACACATACTAGCATGTATTTATTTTTAACACATTCATAGTACAATGGTAGCACAGAATTGTAGTGTATTCGTGTTTTAGAATAATGTACATGACGTAAAGAAACATGTGGGCCGTATGGTCCGCAAATCTAGGCCGTATTGTCCGATAATCTGGGCCGTATGGTCCGCTAATCTGGGCCGTATAGTCTGGGCCGTATGGTCCATGGTCCGTATACCGCTCGTACCCATGAATTATGCCCAGTTACTTTACGCACATGAATGATGACCCGTTACTTTACGCACATGAAATATGACCCGTTACTTTACGCACATGAATTATGCCCCGTTACTTTATGCACATGAATTATGACCCGTTACTTTACGCACATGAATTATGATCCGTTACTTTACGCACATGAATTATGACCCGTTACTTTACGCACATGAATTATGCCCTGTTACTGTATGCACATGAATTATGACCCGTTACTTTACGCACATTAATTATGACCTGTTAATGTACGCACATGAATTATGCCCTGTTACTTTACACACATGAATTTTGCCCCGTTACTTTACGCACACGAATTATGCCCCGTTACTTTACGCACATGAATTATGCCCCGATACTTTACGCACATGAATTATGCACCGTTACTTTACGCACATGAATTATGCCCCGTTACTTTACGCACATGAATTATGCCCTGTTAGTTTACGCACATGAATTACGCCCCGTTACTTTACACACATGAATTTTGCCCCGTTACTTTACGCACACGAATTATGCCCCGTTACTTTACGCACATGAATTATGCCCCGTTACTTTACGCACATGAATTATGCACCGTTACTTTACGCACATGAATTATGCCCCGTTACTTTACGCACACGAATTATGCCCTGTTAGTTTACGCACATGAATTACGCCCCGTTACTTTACGCACATGAATTATGCCCCGTTACTTTACGCACATGAATTATGACCCGTTTTTTTAGGCACATGAATTATGCCCCGTTTTTTTTACGCACATGAATTATGCCCCGTTTTCCCAAAGTGATGCATAGAGCGCACAAAGCTGCTTCAACACATACTATAATTAGTGACAATATTCAAGAACATTTATTGGTAGCTCTTTGTGATTTCTGACATTACCTTTTCCGAAATTTAATGTTTGTTCATGTATTTTCCTGATAAAACGAATCGCTCAGTTCATAGAATGAACTTCGGCGCAAAAGTAAATAGACAACCGTAAACAAATGATAAAACAAATTGCAACACGCGTTCAAGCAAATATCTGTCAATAAACAGTCGGTCAGATCTCTGGTCAAAACAAAAATCGGTTTATTGAAAGGCTTTTGTCCAAACGTTTGACACTTCAAATAAAAACATGTTGCATTCCTGGTTTCTAGTTTATTACAATCAGAAGATGCATTTGCATTCATGAGTTTGACTTAAAAACATGGGTACCACATAACGTAAGATACAAGTGAGGAACACAAATAATTGTCAAGTTTTCAATAGAAAGCTACATGATTTACAATAAAAATAAGCAGAAATATAGTTATACTTGTATAATTGTTTAGGAGCAAAATTTCTTTGTTTACTTGACATACTTTGTTCTAAATAAAATGGCTATTTTGCTTTTAAATAAGTTAAGAAACTAATATAGGAGCCTCGCTCACTGGGAACACAGGTCAGCATCAAGTGTTGTCCCTGAGTAGCCTGTGCAGTATGCAAAGGCTAATCAGGGATGACACTTTCCGCTTCAACTGAATTTTTGCTAAAAACAGATGGCTTTAGACAAACGAAACAACAAAAATGTAAAGTGTTTTTCCTGATTAGCCTGTGCAGACTGCAAGGCCAATCTGGGACAATACTTTACTCAATTACAATACTGTGCAGACTGCAAGGCCAATCTGGGACAATACTTTACTCAATTACAATTTACCCGTTTTTCAGAGAGCGCGGCTCATATGGTATTAATCTCAAAATGAAACATGAACTTAAATAATCTGGCCTGATCAAAGTAACCACTCTCTTTAGCTCTATCTAAATCTGTACGTATTCATTAAGCTATTGTTTTACTCAGACTTAACAAGCATTTTCATTGGTCAATATTTTCAATAAAGATTAAAATTCCAATGTGGACTATTCATAGTCATGGGCCAAAAATACTTTTGCTCAAAACACAGTGAAGATGAACAGGGCTGTCACATATCTTCTAATACAAAAAACATAGATTCAAATAATATTAAAAAACCAAGCCAAAAATGTTGCTATAATATAAAGCAGATTGAAGCAATATAATTATACAGAAAATCACAAATAAAACAAGCAAATTCGTTGAATTGATATCCCCGCCAATATGCTTCTGGACACAAAAGTATATATATATATTTATATTTTTATATTTGACACTCAAAAAAAGAATTTTTTAAAGATACAAAGGGCTATAACTCCGTTATTAACAGATGGTGTACAATGCCATTTGGCATGCATCATCCTCTTATCCATATATATACTCATACCGAGTTTCAATGAAATCTGCCAAAGCACTTCCAAGATATGGCTCCGGACACACAAAAAAGCATTATTTCAAGATACAAAGGGCCATAACTTCGTTATTAACAGAGGGTGTACAATGCCATTAGGCGTGCATCATCCTGTTATCCATATATATACTACTACCAAGTTTCAATGAAATCCGCCTAAGCACTTCCAAGATATGGCTCCGGACGGACGGATGGAAGGAGGGACGGACAAAGCCAAAACAATATCCCTCCGCCGATGGCGGGGGATAATAACCATTAATATATTTTTCATTGCAAAACATATTAAATGTCATCAAACAGTGTTTCTCTTTGTTCAAATGCCCAAAATATGGTACCAGAATTTGTGAATGTGTTAAGTTCTAAAATACTCATGAAATTAAACTTTTTTTAATGGTGAAATGGTCCATCAAAAAAATAACATCTATTGCACTCTTTACATGATATTAAAGGTTATTCGCAAAGAATAACATGGTGAAACAGGCTTTCAGTCCATACTGACTCACAGTTTAATACTCATGACATATCATAGTCTCTTATTAATGATTATTATAATAGTCTAACACTAATGATATATACAGGCAATACAGAATTATGCTTCATTTAAACAATTAATACTCTTGTAACAATTGAAGAAAAACATAATACATGTAGTTCACACTGCCTAAATACCGACCAATCTTTCTTTTTACAAGTAGTACCTTTCTCACTAACATATGAGCAATAGAATTCTGATTTAATTGCAATTAATAAAAACAAGCACATTTGTTGAATTGATATCCCCCGCCAAATAAACTTTGTTTATGGCTCGGTGCAAATCCCTTGATGTACAGTAGAATAATTAAGTGCAGGGTTATAGTTAATGAGTAATAATTAAGTGCAGGGTTATAGTTAATGAGTAATAATTAAAGAGTAGGGTAATTGTTTTTATTAATTGCAATTCTCCTTATTGATATCTACACACCCATGAAGTTTCATGTTGAAATCTTGTAGCGTATCCTAGATATAGCCTTAAAAAGTTACATCATACAAAAACAACAAAGGGAAATAACTCTTAGTAAAGAAAGTTCAGGGTTATGGTTTGTGTGCATAGCACTTCTTCCCGTTGACTTCTACACACCTATGACGTTTCATGCTGAAATGTTGTATCACATCTGAGATAAAGGCATGAAAAGTTACATCATACAAAAAAATAAAAGGGTATAAGAAAGTGAATGGTTATGGTTCTTAAACAGGGCACTTCTCCTCATTGATATTTATACATCCATGAAGTTCCATGTTGATATAAAAGTTTTGAGACCGACAGACGGACTGACAGAAGCCCAATTTTAGACCTCTCCGCCTTTGGTAGGTAATAAGGATATGACAAATGTCATAAGGTCACCTCAACAAATTTCAGTTTCACATATCTAAGTACATTCAATTAGTTTTTCACTCCAGAATATAATAGTTATATCAGTTACATGGGTAGCCATGCTTGTATACTTCCAACACCGAGCTATATAGTAACATATATAGTCTAAATCTAATATAAATGGACGTGTATACTTATGAAAGACACCAAACATATCACTATAAGAACAAAAACATAAACATACTGATGCAATCTTGACTTAAACAGATCTTTAGAACATTTACAATGACAAATTAACTTTTCATGTTTAAAAGATACATGTTTGATAATTTTGAGACAAACATCTGCTATGCTGGATATTTCAGATTTTTTGTTAAAGGGATTGTTAACCACGAATGACGAAAAAAGAAAAGTTCCAAAATACCGTATTTTTACAATTATAAGTTTATATTGATTCAAATATCACGACGGGTATATTACATTACTTGAAAAAAGTTCATATTTTCAATATATTCTGTAATTAAATTTCGTGATGTGAAATCGAAAGTACATCGCGAAAATAGGTGACAAAACGATATACACACTATAAATAACGCAAGTAGATTGATCATTTTGTATATAAAATATAAACCATTCATGCACAATTTCCATTCCTGAGTTGCCCACTTGAAGATGATGATCAATCTACTTGCGTTATTTATAGTTAACTGGTAGTTACCTGGTTCCTGTACCCAGTAAAATTTATTACCGAATATACTGAAAATATGAAAACTTAACAACTTTTTTCAAGAAATGTTATATACCAGTCGTGATATTTTAATCAATATAAACTAATAATTGTAAACAAATACGGTATTTTAAAACTTTTCTTTTTTCGTCATTCGTGGTTGACAGTCCCTTTAATATGCATGTGTGTGTCTTCCCTGTTAGCCTCTCCATCAGCAGGGATTTATGTGGGAACAACACTTTACACACATGCATTTATTATTAAGCCACATTATTGACATATGTTTGTAAAGAAAATATGATCGAAACAGGGCCCGTATTCACCAAACAATTCTTAGACTTAAGTCTAAGAATAAAGAAAATTCTTTAAATTAGAATATTCAAGAATTTCTTTAATTTTGAGTCAAACTCTGCAGTAAACATCTCTATCTATATTATTCTTCATATAGAACATGTTATTAATGACATAATCACCAGTGGAGGCCTGTATATATTCAAACACTGAACACATTTTTCTTGGTTCTAAGTCTATTCTTTATTCTTAAGTCTAAGAATCGGTTGGTGAATACAGGCCCAGATTCACTTTCTTAAAGACAATGACAGGGATGAACATGTGTAAATGGTGCATGTACTTATAACAACTGTGACACATACACCAGTCATGATCTGGTACACATACACCAGTCATGAACTGTGACACATACACCAGTCATGAACTGTGACACATACACCAGTCATGAACTGTGACACATACACCAGTCATGAACTGTGACACATACACCAGTCATGAACTGTGACACATACACCAGTTATGAATTCAACCCTCGATATTGTTTCTATTGCCATAGGAGAATGAACAGCAATTATAGCCAGGAGGAAGAACAGCAATTATAGCCAGGAGGAAGAACAGCAATTATAGCCAGGAGGAAGAACAGCAATTATAGCCAGGAGGAAGGACAGCAATTATAGCCAGGAGGAAGAACAGCAATTATAGCCATAACCAGACTATGGAAGACTCTCTTATTCAGTACAGACTAAACATATAAGCCTCGTTCTGGGCACACTGGGCTTAATGCATGAGAGTATTGTGATGTAACAGATTAGCCTGTGCAGTCCGCACTGGCTAATCAGGGACAATACTTCCTGCCTTAAGTTATATACTTTTTGTTTAAAGGCGGTCTATTCTAAACAAAAATCCTGCCATAAAGACATTTTACAATTATACAGAACTTTAATTTTGCAATGGTGTATTAAGATATTTGAATTGCTAATTTTAGACTTCAGTACACTTGGGGATTTTTTAGCAGAAATGGTCTTACAAGGAAGACAAGCGTCAGATGAGTTGGAGTAACCCTTTGCATGTCTGTTAAAATGTCATCTGCTGAATTTCTAAAATTAGCATTTTTTTCGATTCTTTTCAAAGGATACTATCAGAATAGCAAACAGTTTGGATCCTGATGAGAAGCCACGTTCTGTGGCGTCTCATCTGGATCCAAACTGTTTGCACAGGCCTTCATAATTCGGTTTCAGCAGTGAAAGAGGTAAGCGCTCAATCTTGCAACCCTTGGATAATGAAGCCTGCATTACCAGTAGACCACATACATGCTCATGACAAAAAGAATGCTCCAGTTGTATATTCGCATGCAAACATTATTGTTTCAACATTGTTATTTTGTGTATCCTATAATATAACACAATTAAGAAACACAACCAACCATTATAAACAAGGTAAAAATATTACAACAATCTACATTAAAAGCATAATAAGATTTCTGCATTGTGAACACTAGTAAATCTAAAATCAAAGACATCAAATTACTGACCCCATGAAAATAATAATTACAACTTCAGCAATTAGACCTCTGCAAAATATGTATTTTTATATAAACAAATTAAAGAAGTCTTAAACAAAAACATTTCTTTAAATCCTACTTACTTAATCAAAAGGTTACAATTACCAGTAATAAACCATGAGACAAGGGTCTAAACAAAATGTACAAGTACTTAAGCATATTAAAGTTGAGATCGAGCATGCTTATGTCCTTTTATGCATATAAAATCTTAGGTTAGGTCTAGCTTTGACTAATCAATTAAGCTGTTATTCGTTGAAATACTTAAATTTTGGTGCTGGTATATATGCTGTGATTTCAGCTCGGGGACAGATTCTCAGTTATAATTCTGTCTTACAATTAACATGGAAGCATCTCTCAACCGATGAAGGTATAAGTGATATTTAATAATTAAAAATAAGCTATAAACACAGTAGTCCATACAATATAATTCCCAACATATATACATGTATTGGTATTGTTCTAACAAATGTTAATAGCGTTTATTTCAATAAAACATATTTTCAGAACTGAAATTTTAAAATGTGTAAGTTCGAAAAATACTTGGTACAGAAATAATATAAAATAATGTGTATGCCAATTAACCAATTTACTCCTGAGTATTTCATGTCAGCTGTTTGATAAAAAGTTTCACCAATGTTTTCATTTTTACAGAGTTCAATGTTGATGTTTTTTGTTTGTTTTTCATCAGGATCAAATTGGTTTCTGCAGTTTTTCATTTTTAGGCAATATTTATGGACTGTACTCAAGCACATACAATATCAATATAATCATGTTAATAATGTTAATGTTTTCAGTAGCACAACATGAAAGACAGTGATGTGATAAAAATGGACACTTGAATAACCTGTCTATTAAAAGCCTGCATTGAAATGGCAAAATATACAATATTCGGTAGGTAATTTTGTAGTCCTTGGTCCCAATGTATCATCAAGCACACACAAAACAACTTGGAACAAAACAATACAGTAATTTATGCAATATTTGGTAAGGAATAAACACGTTGAAGACAAAGTCATGTTTAACAATATTAAAATGCATCAATGAGGTAAATTTGGTTGTTGTTCTTTATGACAATCTTCAAATGCTGTTCAAAAAGTTGTGAACATTCATGTAGGATTAGTTAAAAGATTTGTCAAACACAAAAAGAAGCAAAAGTAAGCCTTCAAAATGACAGTTATACCAATAAATGGGATATTTCAATAAAGTTTCTTGAAAATACTTAATAAACCTCAAAAACATGGATAAGACATGAAAGGGAATGAATAAAGGGAATTACTTTAACGTCCTTAAAGCTTCACAATGAGGGCTTAACAATGAGCAAAGGCTGCTATAAAAACCTTGCCAACTTCAAGATTAAGAGCATCAACAATAAACAAAGAAATAAGCACAAAGTTTTGCACAGCAAACTAATACGAAGCTTGAATTTCAAATTTCATTCGAATTTTACACTTGACTACACATAGGCTATAGTCTTTACACAATTAACCATAGAAGTTCAAAACTGTGTTTATGATTAAAGCACAAAATTGAGCAACATGTAATGTATGGTATTTATCTAGTCAGTTATCTCCTAAACATTTATGAGTAGGTATACTGGTTACAAAACATCAAAAGCGTGCATCTTTTTTCAAAACATTCATTTCTAGTATAGGATTCACATTCCTGAATTATGAGGCAGTCAGAGAAGTCCTTTACATTTGCTGAATATGATACCTCGTGTCAGTAACCTGTTGAGTCTGATGTCAACACAGTCAAACACTCATGTATTACTTCACTATTGAGTATTTCTCTAGTATTACATACAAATTTGGTATTTAGACAGAAAACTGATATTGCAGTGGAAAGATATAATACCAAACACACCTTTTTAGGAGTCACATGAAAATACTTAAATGAAAGACAAATAATGGCAAAGATTTATCAATAATGCTCAGTTTCGCACGCATAACATTTACATGAATGCATGCGGGGCATTCAAGATTGGACTTAATTTTATTTTGTTTGTTAGCAAATATTTGAATGAGAGAAATATATATTTTGTATTAATCTATACTCTAAAAGATATTATTCAACATCGGCCTTAACACAACATAGCCAAAAAAAGATTAATCTCAAAAGGCAAGCACAAAAAAATAGGATATATTTAATATATCTACATAAAGGTGACAATAGTTTGAATTATACATACCAAAATATATTTTTGGCAAAATACAGCTTCATTTCTTTAACATTTGTAACATTCCTCATGAAGCTTTATCATTATAAATAAGCAATAAACCAAATATTAAACACAGGTTTGTCATATATCTTAAAAGAGTAATGTAAAAGGAACACATTAAATAAAAGGTGTTTAGAGCAGAGAACACTTTGCTTTTTGAATTCGAACCCAGAAATTGATCACATTAAACACTTAAAAAGTTATTATAAAGCACACATGTGTTAACAAAATCTACCTTAAAATAGTGTACTTATTACATTCAGAAAATTACTATGGCTTAAAGTTGCAAAACGAATTGGAATCAACTGGTTTAAGAGTACATTCTTTTAAAATGATAAAATGAATACTTACAGTTTCAACCATCAATTTAAGCAATTCCTTCTTATAAGTCGATACTTACATTATGATTCTATAAGTTACCAAACGTTTAAGCACCAAATCAATTAATGACACCCTTTATAGCTATATATCTGGGGAAAGACAAGACTTTTATGACACCTAACTTTATTCCTGATCTTCTAAAAAACAATTTAACAGACAAACGTGCTGTATTAATCTGTTGATAAAAAGTGTCTTTAAAGAGAATCAAAAACAAAAACTCACATGCAGTAACCTGTTAAACAGCACTGCATGTTACTTGAATAATACAATTACCAAAACAAAGTCCTACACAAATCTTCACAAAGAAACCAGCACTAACTCTGTCGATCGGGTCTAAATCGCGCGGACTTGGGAAAATCTGCTTTTTTGGCACTGTCGTCTGCAGTCTGACTCACTTCCGGTGGAATAGCAATCCCATCATGCCCTACCAACTTCCCAGAATTCTCTGCAGCAGCAGGTTTCCCATGATGCACCGGTGACACAGGCATGCTGGGAGTCAAAGTGGGCAAGCACAAATCAAGGCCCATCCGCTCCTTTTCAGGTACCAACTGTTGCAACTTTCCAACCGTGTTAAGTAACGCAGCCCGTTCAATCTCCAATGCTCGAATGTGGGACTTTAACTTGGCCTCATGTGTCTGGAAATTATTTATCATGATCTCCAGACTTCTTTCATGGCTGTGTGCGTGTTGGAGCTTCTCTATGAGTTCCATATTCTGCTGCTTGAGACTCAAGTTGGTCTGTTCCAGCCTTGTCAGTTGGTCGCCGTCGCCTTTCTGAGGGGGGGAGAACATCATGACCTCGTTCAGCACATGGTATTCCACCTCGTACGACTGCAGCTGCTTGGAAATGTCAAGGTCAAACACCTGCAACAGAGGAGTGAAGGCTTTTTAGAAAATATACCATAATAATTTGTGCCACTGCAATGAGTAAATACAACTGTAATGGAATTAATTCATTGTAAGAACAAGAGATGTGTTTGTCAGAAACACAATGCCCCCTCATGCGCCGCTTTGATTTTTTTTTTGACCTTTGACCTTGAAGGATGACCTTGACCTATCACCACTCAAAATGTGCAGCTCCTTGAGATACACATGCATGCCAAATATCAAGTTGCAACGTTCAATATGAAGAAGGTTAAAGTTTTGGTTAAAGTTTTTGATTATTTTTTTTTACCTTTGGCCTTGAAGAATGACCTTGACCTTTCACCACTCAAAATGTGCAACTCCATAAGATACACATGCATGCCAAATATCAAGTTGCTACGTTTTATATTGCAAAAGTTATGAAGAAGGTTAAAGTTTTGGTTAAAGTTTTGGACACACACACGGACAAATACAATGACAGACAGGCCAAAAACAATATACCCCTGATCTTTCGCTCCAGGGGCATAACAATGCTTGTGTAATTTGTGTCAAACACATGAAACACAAGTGCAGCTTTTAAGAAAACACAACTTGCGGGAAAAACTGGTCATATTGCATGTGCATTTAGCGTCATCCCAGATTAGCCTTTGCACAGGCTAATCAAGAATGAAACTTTCCTCCTTAACTGAAATTTTGGTAAGGAGAGACTTTTTTATATGAAAAATACCATCAAAGCGGATTGTGCACAAGCCTATCTGAGACAAAACTTACCGCACATGCATTAAACCAGATTTTCCCAGAACAAGTCTAATACCATTGTAATCGGTGTCAGATACCGGCAATGGCTTTAATACATTGTAAAAACTGTATTATTAAAGGGAAATACCTGCATTTATTATTTATATGAATGTGTGTGCGTTATTTGTGTCAAACACCGGCAATAAGGTCGGAACATTGTTTTAAACTGTGTCATACAAATGCAGTAGGGTTAGAACATTAACAGAAAACAATAAGTGTAATTTGTGACAAACAATTTAGATTTGTAAAGTTCTAAAAAATATATCAGCATAAATTGGTCACACACCAACAATCGCATATTTAAAAACAGACCTTTGTAGCACCCTGATGGTGCCTTAGGTTTTTGTTATATTAATAGAAAACATTACGAATTGAAATTGCTGTATTTCTGATTGTGGGTTTACACAGTTGTATGCACTTAAAATCATGCAACCAGGAGATGTTCCTGTCATCAATGTTAGGCTCTCAATAAGACATACATTAAACCCATTTATATTGGCACATCAATCAATCTGATCCTCAAAATGTCTAAGTTGACCAACATGTCAAAGCTTTGACATAATATATTAGCCTTATTCTTGAAAAACTGGGCTGTGTCAAATGTCAAGTCAAAAATGGTAGTTTTCATTTAAATGACATCTTTTCTTTAAAAAAAGAGCAGAAGTGTTGTCCCTGATGAAACTACATGTACACTTCATGTAGATGACACATTTGAAGTTTTAATCAAATCATTTGAGAGATGTGGACGTCATTTGCTGCACAAACTGAATGCTTTTATGCAGACTGACAAATCCAAAAACCAACTCCAATATAACCCCATTTGAAAATGTGTATTCAGGGCCTTTGTACTAATTTCAGCTGTATTCTGGGAACACTAGGCTGAATGCATGTGCATAAAGTACCATCCCAGATAGGCTTGTGCAGTCCACACAGCAGACTACACTAGAGTGCAGTCCACACAACAGACTACACTAGATTTGTGCAGTCCACACAGCAGACTACACTAGATTTGTGCAGTCCACACAGCAGACTACACTAGATTTGTGCAGTCCACACAGCAGACTACACTAGATTTGTGCAGTCCACACAGCAGACTACACTAGATTTTCCATTTGGAAGAGACCTCCTTTAAACCTTTGAATGCTGGGAAATTTGTCGTCTGCTAAAATGTCGTTTGCTGAATTTCTAAAATAAGCATTTTCTTCGAATTTTTTCAAAGAATATTATCAGAATAGCAAACAGTTTGGATCCTGATTAGACGCCACGTTCTGTGGCGTCTCATCTGGATCCAAACTGTTTGCAAAGGCCTTTAAAATTCAGTTCCCGCAATGAAAGGGTTAAACTTAAGATTCCATAAAGCGGAAAGTGGTGTCTGTGATTAGCCTGTGCAAACTGCACAGGCTTATCTGGAATTACACACATGCATTTAGAACAGTTTTCCTAGAGCGTGGCTCAAATTTATCCATTTCCCACCTGATTAATGACTCGTTCCATCTGTATCATGCCCATTTCAGGTAGGGTAGTCTTGATAAACTCCACAATAGTTTCAAACGAGTTGCACTGCATGATCAGCTCCTTGTGGTTACCAAGCAGCACCAGGGCCACCTTGAATATCACCTCTGACCCCTGAATGAATATCAGATCTGAAACAGAATATTTAATTAAATATTAAACTTAAAGGATAAAAATAATGAAATTTTTACTTTACAGTGGTAAAGCATATCAAATGTGACAAGCATTTTAATGGGTAACTGGAAATTGAAGCCTATGTTATTTGCATTCGTATTAGCTATTATGGAAATTGAAGCCTATGTCACTAATGTTCTCATTGGTAGGGCTGTCACGATTCACCGGTATATCGGTATATTGCGGTGCATGTCGTGAAAAAAATCGCACCGCGGTACGGCGTTGCCGCACCGGTTTCTTTAAATATTATTATATTAGCACAGATATAAATACATTACATAATTATTTGGTATAGATATCGTTTTGAAAAATGAAGAAACGATTCAAAAGGGCTAAATAAATAATCCGTTAATATCCAGGTCAAGCAAGCGCTTCCACTTGTAGATGTTTAACTTTCACGTTTAAAATACGGCGATGTATGGGTCCGTACCTTTTTTGGAATTAGGGACAGATTTCCTTTGCAAATAAGTTCATAATTATCCAAAAGATGTTTATTCTATTTCTTATTTTCTTTCTTTAGTATATCGATCGTTCAAAGCATGGCACTTCCGAATCATGTTATCTTAAGATTCTGAATAAGTCGAGGAAGAGTCAGAACGCTACGGATTTTCAATACTGGGCCCGCTGACTCCGCATTTTGAACATGCCCTTGAAGCGTTCGATTTACACAGATCATAGTCACAGCTATTGTAAACAACATGGCGGACATTTTAGAAAAAGACGCGAACAATAGCAATGACTACTTCTATCAAGTTTATAACAGTTTCTTTTACAGTTTCTAGTCATACTATGATACCAGTGTTTTCTGATTATTGAGTTTAATAAAGTTTGTAAAACTTGTTATTCTGCTGTTTTCTTCACAGATACATATTCTGTAAAATATTGCGGTACGTACCGGGATACAGTGTTGCCGTACCACGATAAACCGCGGTACGCTCACGGCGTATCGTGACAGCCCTACTCATTGGTCACTATGCAAATTTAAGAGAATGTGACATGCATTCTAGTAGGTCAATATGGAAAATTAAATCTTTATGAGGTGCATTCTTATTGGTCAATATTTAAGGAGTGAACTAAGTTTGATATCAATATTTTAAATAGTTTTGGGGCCAATTTAAAACTAAATTCATCAACAATAAAACATTAAATCAGCCTAACATCAAAACATTAAATCAGCCTTACCAAAGACTCGAGCCACAAACCCGAGAGGGAACTGAGAAGCAAAGAGTGTGAGGAACCACGGCGCAGCGTACAGGGTGGGGGCTATGTCGTGCTGCTCGAGATGCTCGTAGAGGTCACGATAGTGATGGTGCAGCAGACGGGTCAGCTGGTATAGCTCAATCTGCAGACAGAAATGGGATACATTTAGGGGTTTTCTATTAGGCAGTACCAAATCTGTATACATGTTTACAGTCTCCTCTACAGTGATCATGTGACAGATGAGTTACTGTTTCAATGATCTCAAAACCCATACAATTTGATCTCATACTCAGCGCACTAATTTGTTGTAAAGTTATTTGGTGTAAATTTAATGTACCGACCTGCAGTGCTATCATGTTGGGTCTGTACTGCTTCCTCATGCCCAGGTTGTACATCACATGTTTCCATGCCTCAAAGGCTTGCAGCTCGTCCATCTGTACAAAGAGAACAGGGAATACAGAATACACATCAGCTATGATTTTGTTGTACCATTTCATATGTAATTGAAAGAAACATACACCCTTTGCACAATGAAAATGTTCCATTCATTTTGTATCTTGACATTTACATCTACTTAAATACATACATTACACGAAATGAGACTTGGGGATCAAAAATGAAGTGAACATGTCATCATATCTTCATTGTTTATGCTCAATGCTATCTTATACAAGTTGCTTACTTTCCACAACTTATATTTGTTCCTCTATCTGGGCATAGAGGGCAAAATGCATGTATGTAAAGTGGGTCTCAGATTACTCTATGCAGGTCACAGAAACTTATCAGGGAAGACACTTTTGGCTTTTATTATATTTTTCGATAAAACAAAGTCTCTTCTAAGAGGAAATAAGTTTAGATGGGAAGTCTTGTACCTGATAAGCCAGTGCACACTTCACAGACTTATCTGGGATAAAAGTGAACACACGTGCATTTAGCCCCATTTTCCACAGCGTGACTCATATATAAATTGTGAGTCTTTAAAAGCACTATGTCACTAAGGTATGTCAAGCAGGCAGCAGAATGTTCTAAATTTTTGTTTAGAAATTCATAAAACCCTTCTGAATTAAGCCCCGTTTCACCAAAATGCCGCTTATTAATTTCCTTACGTGCATGAGGAGTATACCAGCCACGAAGCTGAGGCCCTGACAGTACCCCACGTCCTGGTCCATGAGACTGTAGGCCTTCAACAGGTTGAACAACGCCAGCTGACCACTGCCCAGCTGGAGGGAGAAGTAGGGATGGCCCGGGAATGTGCGCCCTGTACAATGAGGCATATATTTAAGTTGGACTAGGAAAATCAGGCCTCATGCATGGGCATAAAGTGCTGTGCCAGAGAAGAGACTTTTGTGAAATTAAAAATTCAATAAAAGCGGAAAGTGTTGTCCCTTATCACCCTGTGCACACTGCACAGGCTAATTGGGGACATAATTCTAATCATATGCATTAAGCTTAATTTTCCAAAAGCGGGACTCATTTTAAAGGTATAATCATATTATGAAATTACAGATTCAGCATTGAAGGCAAAACAGTTGCATCTGTATAAAGAAAAATGGTTAAGTCTACTACAATAGTAAAACAAGCAAATTAGTTGAATTCTTATGCAAATTTTGTTTATTGATCGGTGCAAATCTCTTGATATACTGTATAATCATAAAAAAGTGTATGGTAATTGGTTTTATGATTGGCATTTTTCCTTATTTATATCTATACACCCATAAAGTTTCATGTTGAAATATTGTAGCGTATCTGAGATGTTGCCTTGAAAAATTACATCATACAACAAGAGATGTGTTCGTCAGAAACACAATGCCCCCTACTGCGCCACTTTGAAATAAAATTTCTATTTATCATTTGGCAGGTATAGAAATCATCTCCCTTTAAAGCTTATTACTTCCCTTGGATTTTGCTTTTTTACCTTTGACATTGAAGGATGCCCTTGACCTTTCACCACTCAAAGTGTGCAGCTTCATGAGATACACATGCATGCCAAATATCAGGTTGCTATCTTCAATATTGCAAAAGTTATGGCCAACGTTAAAGTTTTCGGACAGACTGACTGACTGACGGACAGACAGTTCAACTGCTATATGCCACCCTACCGAGGGCATAAAAACAACAAAGGGCAATAGCTTATAGTGAAGAAAGTGTAGATTTATGTTTTTTGTACATGGTACTTCTTCTCATTGATATCTATACACCCATGAAGTTTTCATGTTGATATCTTATGTAGTTTCTGAAATATAGCCCTAAGAATTGTAATGACAGACGGACAGACTGAAGGAAAGACAACGCCAATTCTATAACAAGAATTGGAATTGTCTTAGCTTTCAGGAGATATGAGTCAATGTGATTAGCTGGTTAAGACTCAATAGTTATAATGTTTTAAAATTGTTTGTGAGAATTAAATATTGAACTAATTTCAATAAATCCATCACCTAAATCTAAGAACTTGAAAAAACTTCATTTTTATCATCAAACTTTGGAAACAGAAAACCTAATGAAAATTACTCACAAAACATCAACAAATGCTCTGTTTATACTTATGAAAACATTACAACATCTGTTAACAAGAGCTGTCAGAGGACAGCGCGCTCGACTATTCGAGTGCTTGACAGTATAACGTAAGCCATCATAGGGAACTTGTTCATATTCAATAATTTATTAGACGATCTTTCAAAAATAAAAAAGGAAAAAAAAAATTGTGGGGGGGTGAGGGGGGCGGGGGGTGGGGGGGGGGTGAGAGGGGGGTATAATGTGGGGTGTGGTAATTTATAAGATGATGTTTAAAAAAAAATTGGAGGGGTGGGGGGTTGGGGGTGAGAGGGGGGTATAATGTGGGGTGTGGTAATTTATTAAAATTTATTTAAAAAATTGGGGGCGAGTTTAGGGGGGGGGGGGGGGGGAGAGATTGTGGTAGGGGCGTGGGGTATTGTTTGGGTGGAATCCATTGTGGTATTCAGGTAAGTGTTGTTTTGTCAAAGTAATAATAAAATGTGATCATAAATAAAGAAGTTATGGCAATTTAAGCAAAATGTTCAATTATCTAAGTGTAAAAAGGGCCATAATTATGTCAAAATGCTTGATACAGTGGTCTGCTCTTGTTTATAGGTTGGGGTCATGTTGGTAAACAAGTATGCAACATATAAAAGCAATATGTCAAAGGATATAGGAAATATTTGGGGTAGTACGCAAACTTTAACATAGATTTATCAATAATATGCATATTGTAAGTATAAAAGGGGCAATAATTATGACAAAATGCTTGATAGAGTTGTCTGCTCTTGTTTATAGGTTGGGGTGATGTTGGTTAATAAGTATGCAAAATATGAAAGCAATATGTCAAGGGACAATGAAAATAAATGTGGTAGTACGAAAACTTTAACATTTGCTGCATATTCTAAGTGGAAAAGGGGCCATAATTATAACAAAATGCTTAATAGAGTTGTCTGCTCTTGTTCGTAGGTTGGGGTCATGTTGGTAAACAAGTATGCAAAATATGAAAGCAATATGTCAAGGGACAAAGAAAATATTTGGGGTAGTACGAAAACTTTAACATTTGCACGCTAACGCTAATGCTGACGCAGACGCAGGGGTGAGTAGGATAGCTCCACTGTATATATTTCATATATAATAGGCGAGCTAAAAATGTCTTGTATACAACCCTGAAGCAAAATGAAAATGGATTTATGCATACAGTCTGTTCAGGTTTTATTCTGTTTGCTGCTCATCAGTACCTTGGAAATGAAGCCTTTATGACTTGAATCTAGTAACACAGGTATTCAATGTGATTTTTTAAGGCACAACAAACACTGCAAAGTGCCTATATGAGTGGTAAGGTGTTACAGAACTCTTACCTAAATCAATGAGTATGGCATGCTGATGATTGGTGAGCTGCTTCAGAAGTTCAAAATATTCCACAACGGGGGTCTTTGCTTCCAGGGCCGGGAACTTGAGACGATGTTGCTCCACCAGCAGCCACCAGATCTCTCCACGCTTGGCCTGGGGAACCCCTGCACAACAGTGATGTACATTATATATGAGTCTCACTCTCAGAACATGGGGTTAAGCATGTGCATAAAGTGTTGTGCCAGATAGGCCTCTGCAGTCTTAGACAGGATTTTCACTGAGAAGAGACTTCCTTTAAACAAGGGCTGTTTGCAAAACATGCATGCCCCCCATATGGGCTGTCCATTGTAGTGGCAGCCATTGTGTGAATACGATTTTTGTCACTGTGACCTTGACCTTTGACCTAGTGACCTGAAAATCAATAGGGGTCATCTGCGGGTCACGATCAATGTACCTATGAAGTGTCATGATCCTAGACAAAAGCGTTCTTGAGTTATCATCTGAAAATCATTTTACTATTTCGGGTCACTGTGACCTTGACCTTTGACCTTGTGACCTCAAAATCAATAGGGGTCATCTGCAAGTCATGATCAATCTACCTATGAAGTTTCATGATCCTAGGCGTATGCGTTCTTGAGTTATCATCTGAAAACCATTGTACTATTTCGGGTCACCGTGACCTTGACCTTTGACCTAGTGACCTCAAAATCAATCCGGGTCATCTGCGAGTCATGATCAATCTACCCATGAAGTTTCATGATCCTAGGCCTATGCGTTCTTGAGCTATCATCCGGAAACCATTTTACTATTTCGAGTCACTGTGACCTTGACCTTTGACCTAGTGACCTTAAAATCAATAGGGGTCATCTGCAAGTCATGATCAATCTACCCATGAAGTTTCATGATCCTAGGCGTATGCGTTCTTGAGTTATCGTCTGACAACCACCTGGTGGACGGACCGACAGACAGACCGACCGACAGACCGACATGAGCAAAGCAATATACCCCCTCTTCTTCGAAGGGGGGCATAATAAAATACCATAAAAGCCAAAAGTGTCATTCCTGTTAAGCCTGTACAAACAACAAAGGCGAACCTAGGATGACTTTTCACGCACATGCATTAAGCCCCAATTTGCCAGAGCACATATCATATATACATTGTGTATCTTCTAAAACATATGTAACTAAGGTATGTCAACAAGCAAAATGTTCTACAAAAAATCGGAAGTTCATCAAACCCCTAACACTTATTGTCAGACACTTTTTGTCATCATGAACATATTTCTTCATTCTTAGCAAAAAGAAAACTCTTTTAATCATCAGAAATATCACTTCAGAAACAAGTGCTCACCAGAGTTAAAGGTACATGGATTGTCTAAGACTTGACCTGGTGCTACAGGTTTTGACATCACTTGACCCACATTCAAACATGGCCTTCATATTGTCAAGGTAATCATTATGATAAAGTTTCATTTTGATTGAGTCATAAATGGGGTTTCTAGAAACTGCTGAAAGGTGAGCATGTTTCCATAGAAACTGATGAAAGATCAGTAAGTTTATATAGAAACTTTTTTATTACACTTACATTGTATCATGATGGCTTACCTTTTCATAATGTTTGGCCAAAATCTGATGAATACTATTTAGAGAACACAAAACATCAAAGCACAATATTATGAGAAATGTAAAGGACATACTTAAACAAAAGTTACCAGCAAGATTGGATGTTTGTGATTTTGGTCTCCATTTTATGCTAACAAATATTTTCAGGAGTTTTGGTGACAATTAAATGACAAATTGATTTAGTAGGAGAGAGGCAGAAACAAAAATGAGTGGAATGACTTACAGACGGAAACTATATACCTCTCTTCAGCGGCAAAGAAAGCACATTAAACAACACACATTCCAACCTTGTTTGACACAGTCCAGAAGCTTCTCGTTGCTAACGACAACCTTTGGGCGCCCGGGTGCGGTCAACATTTCATCCCACTGCTTGGAGACCTCTCGCAGACACGGAGTTATCTCAACATAGTCCAACTTCTGCCTCTTCAAGTCCGCCTCATCTTGGCGAGCTGAAACATCAGAGCATTCTGTTATACAATGTGCTTACAGGTCAGTGTGTTTCTATAGAAAATGCAAAAAGGTTAAAGCATGTTTCAATAAAAACCGATGAAAAATCAGTGTAATTCCATTGAAACTGATGAAAGGTCAGTAAGTTTCCATTGAAACTGCTGAAAGGTCAGTATGTTTCCTTAGCAACTGCTTGAAGGTCAGTAAGTTTCCATAAAAACTGCTTTAAGGTTATTATGTTTTATAGAAACTGTTGAAATGTTTAAGTATGTTTCCACAGAAACTGCTGAAAGGTTAAAGTATGTTTCCATAGAAACTGCTGAAAGGTCAGCAACTTACCATATAAACTGCTAAAAGGTCAGTATGTTTCCATAGAAACTGATAAAAGGTCCATAACTTTCCATAGAAAATAATGATAGGTCATTATATTCCATAAAAACTGCTGAAAGGTTAATGTTATGGCTGAATTGTAAACACAATTTCCATTGAAATTGCAGGAAGCATGTTTCTGTAGAATTCACCAACAGTTGATGGCATGTTTTCATTCAAAATACTGTTTGCTTCGAGCAAATATATGTACAGAAACTACTTAACAGTTTAAAATGCTTCCATTTAAACTGGTAAATGCTACAAGTAAATTTCTGTATAAACAGCTAAAAGGTCCAAGCATGTTCTTTTATCAGCAAATTAACAGTCAAAGCAATGTTTTCATAGATGCCACTAAAAGATAACAAAAATGTTGCCTTAAAACCACCAAAATCTCAAAATAATAAAACCAATGAAATGTCATGGATAGAAACTGTTAAAAGCTTAAAGCATGTTTCTACAGTTGCAACTGAACAGTACCAGTAGGTTTCAAAAGAAAAGGATGTTTAGTTAGGGCATTTCATAGAAATGGATAAATGGTGGCAACATTTCCATAGCATCAATAACAATGAATTCATAATGTTAATCATATTGCAACTCCTTTTCTTCAAACTATCAGGACAACTGAGATTTTGGCCAAAGTTATCCAAACAAAAACAGAACTTTTTTCTTCAGGCAAACCAAAAGACTTCATCAGTAATGTAGACAAATTTTGAAGTCTTTTTTGCTTTTTTCTATCTAACAAAGAAACAACAAAACAGCTATTTTCTTTTTTTCTATCTAACAAAGAACCAATTAACAGCTAAGATTTTTTTTTTAATTCACTTTTCACTTACTGAAATATTTTAGAAACTGACCTAATCAATAAAATATACTAAAATATTTAAATAAATAATTGTAAAAGCATGATATTTTTTGTTATAGACATACCTATAATATTCATTTCTCATGTTGTTTTCCAGTATCAAGTATATCTCCCACCAAAGTAACACAAAATAATCACTCCCAATCCAACCTTTGAATACAGTTCCATTAATGGAAATGGTATTTTCTGACAAAAAACTGCTTAGGCAAATACCATGTGTCTTTCTTTAAACCACAACAGTTTATTTATAACAATGTAGGTGAAACTAGATATTAGAAATCAATGCAAGTGCAATTCAAGTGCAAGGAAAACAATTTTCACGAATAAGCTCATACATGTTTAGTTCCAGAAAAAATATGTTAAGTCAGCAATGGAACAGTTATTTTAAATATATCAAATAAGAAATATTTAAAAGGTATTCATACTTTTATGTTTTACCTGAAGGAGGGCTGTCCAAAAATGTTGTAACAATAGCTACAGAATAAGATCTTTGCATTTAATGCCAGATGACACAATGTGAGCCTTGTTCTCATAAAACAGGACTAAATGCATGTGCGTAAAGTGTCAACCCAGATTAGACTGTGCAGACTGCCCAGGCTAATCTGGGACGACACTTCATGCACATGCATTAAGTGTTACAGTGCTGGAACCGAATTTTGAAGGCCTTTGCAAACAGTTTGGATCCAGATGAGACGCCACAGAACGTGGCGTCTCATCTGGATCCAAACTGTTTGCTATTCTGATAGTATTCTTTGAAAAAAATCGAAGAAAATGCTAATTTTTATAAATTCAGCAGACGACATTTTAGCAGACGACAAATTACCCAGCATGCACATGCATAAAGTCCAACATTCCCAGAATAAAGATTATTCATGTGCACATAACTTCAACAAAATATTTCCAATTATAACAATAATCACAGCTAACTTGTATGTGATTACTAGATATCAACCTGCGCACTTCGAAGTCATTTAACACTCCAAACATCAAAAAAATATATATAGTTAGAAATATTGCCATGTTGCATGATGAATATATTATGTCTGCAGTCATGACAGCCAAAATTTGTTCTCTTCTACTCATGGACATAAGTGATTGAAAATGAAATGTATCATCAATTTGCCAAGCCCTACAGAAACAGTGATCTACTGATCCAATGATCAACGATAGTCATCAATGACAAGATGGTAACGTCAATGTCCAGTATAGCAATGTTCGCCGTTTTATAACCTTTATTACTTGTATTTATTGTTAACCCTTTACATGCTGGGAAATTTGTCGTCTGCTAAAATGTCGTCTGTTGAATTTCTAAAATTAGCATTTTCTTCTATTTTTTTCAAAAAATACTATCTGAATAGCAAAAAGTTTGGATCCTGATGAGATGCCACGTTCTGTGGCGTCTCATCTGGATCCAAACTGTTTGCAAAGGCCTTCAAAATTCGGTTCCAGCACTGAAAGAGTTAAAATGACCCTCACTTTCCAGCTATATCAGCAAGAAAGTGATAAGCATTTATATCGAATTAATATTTGCTCTTTCCTTTACTCGCTGCAAAATTTCTAAGATGGTCACAAAATTACAGCTCCTGCTAACAAAATTCCCAGTGAGTAAAGTCGAGATTATTAATACGAAATAAATCAGTTTACTGACTGGGCACAGGGAAGTCAGATGACACACATAAATCCTTTCTATATTAAAAACAGTGATTCCGAAAGAATTTCTGGATGAACAGATAATGTGGCCTCTTTATCTTTTATCAACAAAGTCAATACAGACCATGCAAGTAATCATTGTATCACACAAATCTTTTACCATGCACATTTTGGACTGAGAATTGACCTAAGAACAATAATGAACACCAAGCAAGTATTTATAAGAAAATAAATTAACATAAAAGCACAAGCAGCATAAAAACTGCCAACTGTTATCACAGCATAATACAAATATGTCACTATTCCAAATGGTCTCAAATTTTCCTTTATTTTAATAATAAAGTAAATAACAATCTACTTGACCCTCAGGGACGACACTCCACCTTAATTGAATTGTTGCTAAGAAGAGACTTTGTTTAAACATAAAATAACATAAAATCAGATAGTGTCGTCTCTGATTTGCGTGTGCAGACTGCATTTTACCCTTTCCCACTCAGAGCCAAAGTGAAAATGGCTATGTGCAAACAGCACTTGCGAATAATAAACTCGCAGTCAGTTCAGGTTTTATGCTGTTTGCTGCTCATCAGTATCTAAAGTTTGGAGATGCAGCCTTTAAAACTTGAATCTAGTAAAAAAAGTTTTTAATTACGGTATAATATTAATTTTTAAGGGACTACAAATGTGTCTTGTTCTTAGAAAACTGGTCATAATGCATGTGCGTAAAGTGTCGTCCCAGGTTAGCTTGTGCAGTCCGCACAGGCATATCAGTGACGACACTTTCCGCTTAAACTAGATTTTCGGTAAAAAGGGACTTCCTTTAAACGGAAAATACCATTTAAGCGGAAAGTGTCGTCCCTGATTAGCCTGTGCGGACTGCACAGGCTAATCTGGGACGACACTTTATGCACATGCATTATGACCAGCTTTCACAGAACAAGACACAAATTCATGACAATACGTATCAAAGTGATAACGGGTTAAGCCAGTTTCTCCAGAGCTTGGCTCACTTAAAGTCTTCCAATAATATACGACTCCAGGGCCTTATAAACTGCACTAACTTATAGCTACAGACAATACCAACGCTACCTTTTACCGGTAATACCACGGCCGATCGTGAACCGAAAAGCAAAAAATTCCCTAAAAATTACAGGAAACAATCTTAAGTCATACAAGTTTGATATAACTCCTTCATGTTGTGTTCTTGCTCATAAATTGTGTACGACATGCTTTTACATTTTCAATACGAATGAATTTATATTTATCTCAACTCCAACATTTTATGTTATTTATTTAATAATTACTTTTTTTCAATGAACTTTTTTTTATTAAGACTTTTACATTGATCACTTTGTGTTATACACCAGTGATACCAGTGGTAATAAATCAAACAAACCATACAGACGTCGTTTCAATACACTAATTGGTATATCCATTAATTTATTATTAACAAATTGCATCTTGAATGAGGAGATACCCAAAAATTCCATTAAATCCTCTACAAGCAACACAACATGAATTTCCGCTGTGAATCATACATGTTTCCTGTGCGCAATGCAAACTTGCAACATTTGCATTCCTGTACGCAGTGATTACAGCATATGTCCTGTGAAAAAAATCACACAACATAGTCCCTATGTAACTCCTACATAATGAATTAATGACATGAAAATGAAAGGCAATTAATGGGGGTGTCCACTGTACCATATTTGTTGTAATAAGGACACATTTAGACATAGCGGCATTTGCCTCATACGCTGCGGATGATAGTCTCTTTCTCATTTAAGACAATAAAATATGTGTTTGCCTTTTATCACACTTTTAATGCCATCTGTTTCTTGATGTACACTAGTTCATTAACTTTTGTAACGGACAGGTAAAGCTTTCATGTTAAGTTGATGGTTTTTGGTGGATAAATCTTGTATAAATCATGCACCAAAGGTTACTTCAGGCACTTCATGCAGTCAGCATTTTTTTATATAAAACCCTTTAAAACTTTCTTTGGAAATAAACATGGAGGTAAATTAAACAAATTTCAAGGTATATGACTTTTATTTTATGTAATTTGTATTGAGTCTCATGCCATGCTCACATACCGGTAAATACAAACATATTCTAGGAATCAAATATAATCAACATCATGACGATTTAGCAATTAAAGCACAAACAATCCTATTTTATTACTTCAAATTTGTCACTCTTTCAAGGAGACCCACATTCAATGTTTGTGTTTTAACAAGCATGTTGTTAAATAGATTGCTAGCAATAAAAAAAAAGGCAATAATTATAATTCATGTGAATAAGATGTAATTTCAATATGCCAAAATGCAGATGCTACAATGACAATAATTGTTTTGTTGTAAATACAACTGCAAGTGTTTTCTGATACATGTCAAACAAGAGGGCCATAGTCCCTCTATCGCTCACCTGAAACCGTAAAAAACTGAACTGTTCTTTGCAGCTTTTGTGAAAACTGCACACACACCCCTTTTGATAATCACACAAAACAATTCTGACCTCACCAACTCATCAATAAACAGTGTGCCTCAAAAATGATATCTTCTATTATATGTGGTGCCAGACATCAAAGGTCTTTGATGCAGTTCCCACCTTGGGCCTGTTACACAATCATCAACTGGCCATGTCAAAATGCATCAATACATACTAATGTACCAGAAAAATACAAACACTGTCAAAAGAGTATCAAGCTGCTGATCTTATAATAGAACAAGGTATCAAGTTGCTGATCTAAAAATAGAACAACAAAGTTCACTCAGAAATGTGTATTGTTTTTTGCTGTTATGCAGGTGGCTGAAAAGAGTCAGTTACAATACAAACTATTAACAATTGTTTATACTCCCATTAGTATTTTTTTCTGCCAAATAAATATTACTACATAAAACTTTAAGAATATTTGATAAAGAATATTCAGATAGCATATAACGTGTTTTTTTATGTTAATAATTAACCAATCATCATAATCATTCTTCTTTACAACGGAAAAATTCATAAAAAATTTGTTTTCAAAATTGTACTCTATATCTTATCAGCAGAATTAATATTTATGCATGAAGATAATGAATGTCATAATATGCATACACTTGATTCATAGAGCATATTGGTAATTTTAACGAGAGTTTTAACAAGGTTACAATATAGCCCCCATGTGCTGGCAGCCATATTTTTCAACAGACCGGAACCATTTTTTCCAAACTCAGCCGAGGCATCCTATCAACAAATGTTTTGACCAAGTTTCATGAAGATTTGACCATAAATGTGACTTCTAGAGTGTTAACAAGGTTTAACTCTAGACATAAAAGGATAAATTTCCCTGCTCCCTGATGGCCATGTTTTTCAACTAATCAGAACCATTTACTGACTCAATTGAAATGTCATAAGAACAAACTTTGTTACCAATTAGTTTCATGAAGATGGGACTCTAAATATGATTTTAGTTTATAGTGTTAACAAGGAAATATCACCCACCCCCTCTCCGGATATATTATTTAACCATTTTCAAACACATCCAAGATATCATTAAATCAAATGATCTTACCAAGTTTCATTTATGTTTTTAAACCAACTTGAACCATTTTCAAACTTGTCTTAAATATCATTGGGACGAATCTTCTGACCAAGTTTATGAGGATCTAACAATAAATGTGGTCTCTAGAGTGTTAACAAGTTTTTAGTTTAGCCATATAAGAAAAACTTCCCTGCCCCCTGGAGGAAGTGTTTTTCAACCAACCGGAACCATTTTCATTCTTGTCCAAGATATCATTGGGACAAATTTGAATGAGTTTCATAACGAAGATCTTTCAATAAATAAGGTACTCTAGAATGTTAACAAGTCATATGTTGATGACTCACAACACACAACGGACAAAAGATGATCACAAAAGCTCCCCATTTAGCACATTGTGATCAGGTAAGCTAACAAGAGGGCCTGAAAGGCCCAAAGTTTCTCACCTGAGATGACAAGATATAATTTGGACAAATCTTCTGACCAAGTTTCATGAAGATCGGGAAATAAATGTGGCCTCTAGAGTGTTAACAAGGTTTACTATAGCCATATAAGGAAAAATGCCCCGTCCCCTGGCGGCCATGTTTTTCAACCAACCGACATCATTTTCGAACTCGTCCAAGATATTATTGGGATAAATCTTCTGACCAAGTTTCTTGAAGATTGGACAATAAATGTGGCCTCTAGAGTGTTAACAAGATTTTACTATAATAGCCATATATCGCCATATAAGGAAAACTTCCCTGCCCCCTGGTGGCCATGTTTTTCAACCAACCGGCATCATTTTCAAACTCGTCCAAGATATTATTGGGATGAATCTTCTGACCAAGTTTCATGAAGATTGGACAATAAATGTAGCCTCTAGAGTGTTAACAAGATTTTACTATAGCCATATAAGGAAAAATGGTGGCCCGCCCATTGGCAGCCATGTTTTTTAATCAAAGGTTACCATTTTTGAACTCATCCAAGATATCATCGGGACAAATCTTCTGAGCAAGTTTCATGAGATTGGAAAATAAATGTGGCCTTTAGAGTGTTAAAAAGGTTTTACTATAGCCATATAAGGAACAAGATGTGTTTGTGAAACACAATGTCCCCCTATATGATGTTTGACCTTGAAGGATGACCTTGACCTTGTGAAGGATGACCTTGACCTTTCACCACTCAAAATGTGCAGCTCCATGAGATACGCATGCATGCCAAATATCAAGTTGCTATCTTCAATATTGCAAAAGTATTCATAAAATAAGCGATTTGGGCCACATATATTTGACCTCTGACCTTGAAGGATGACCTTGACCTTTCACCACTCAAAATGTGCAGCTCCATGAGATACACATGCATGCCACATATCAAATTGCTATCTTCAATATTGCAAAAGTATTAATAAAATGAGCGATTTTGGCCACATATATTTGACCTCTGACCTTGAAGGATGACCTTGACCTTTCACCACTCAAAATGTGCAGCTTCATGAGATACACATGCATGCCAAATATGAAGTTGCTATCTTCAATATAGCAAAAGTTATTGCAAAATGTTAAAGTTGGCTTAAACAGACCAACAGACCAACAGACAGGGCAAAAACAATATGTCCCCCACTACTATAGTGGGGGACATAAAAATGTCCTGCCCCCTGGCGGCCATGTTTTTCAACCAACCCGCATCATGTTCGACCTCGTCCAAGATATTATTGGGATGAATCTTCTGACCAAGTTTCATGAAGATCAGACAATAAATGTGGCCTCTAGAGTGTTAACAAGATTTTACTAAAGCCATATAGAGCCAGTTTAGGAAAAATGACCCGCCCTTTGGCAGCCATTTTTTTCAAGCAAACGTAACCATTTTTGAACTCATCCAAGATATCATTGAGACCAATCTTCTGACAAAATTTCATGAAGATTGGACAATAAATGTGGCCTCTAGAGAGTTAACAAGGCAAATGTTGACGCCGCACAACAGACGACGGACAAAAGGCGATCACAAAAGCTCACTTTGAGCACATTGTGCTCAGGTGAGCTAAAAACAGGGTGGGGCCAATGTAGACCCCAGTAAAATGATTTGAACACATTTAAATGAGGACTATCCAAGTTTTTTTACCACACTACGGGAATGGGCCTCGGGCCTTGTATTCAGTCTGTGAAGTTGCTTTTTGGAGCACTGGGTGAGGGACTAGTATTTTAAAGGAAATTTAGGAAGACTAACTTAAATGATAAATGAATATTATTGCCTTTATTGCATTTGATATACTGCTAGAAACTAGATGCCTGGGCCTTCATTATTTCTATCCTTTCAATAGATTGTTAATTCAGAAGTCCTGTCTTTTATAGCTGGAATTATGTGATAGTCATAAGACCAAGCAGTCCCTCTTTTATTTCTGCATTTGGATGTTGGACCTATAAGTTGCCAACTGTTTTTATCTATTTTAAAAGGGAACAATTTAAAGTGCACATGTCATTCAAAAGTTAATGTCGTTTAAACTTGTCTTGATTCAGTTAATTCACTAAAAAATGAAATGCTATTGTTTAGTTTTCTTTCTCAAAACTCAAGCAAAGTTTCTTCACCAAATACATGGCTAATGATATAAACCCTACCGAGTTCATCACTGGATGCATACATTTTCCAATATCCAAAAATCCAGTATAATCACCACTTCTATTTACAGAGCAAAATATGTCCAATCTGATGATAAATAAGTCCAGAGAATTTCAAAAACGCAAACGTTTGCTATTTTATGAAAGTGCATAATACAAAGTGTGGCACAACACTTTATGTGTATGCACGCCCAGTTTTCCAAGATTGCGGTGAAAACACAGTAAAACTGAATGCATATCATATTAAAAATTAAATTCATCAGTACACAAATACAACACTCCCTCTTTGAGTTTGTCTAAGATTGTTTGTCCAAGGCTTTGAGTTAACTCGTTCCACTCTTGAACTACAATAATGTGCTTTCATTTACCACTGAATTAGACAAAAACATATTTAGTCAACTCAGTACTCGCTTGCATGTAAACTTTTTGTTCCTGACCACTCTAGACGCTAAAATTTTCATCAAATCTTGATGTAATTATTCAGAACCTTTATCTTTTTAATATGTACGCTGAGTTTGAAACTGGGTCTTGGCGTTCAAAGCATAGGTCATTGAACAAATCTAAGAAAAATAGAGGATATTTGTTGGATTCGGTGGATTATCGATTTTAATTCACGAGTGATCATAGAAAATAATATTTTCACGAGTGGCGCAGCCACGAGTGAAAATATATGTTTTTTATGATCACGAGTGCATTAAAATCGATATTCCATCGAATCCAACAAATTTTCTTTTTATTTTATGCCTTTTTTAACAGTTTATATACATTGTTAAAGAGTTTAACTAAAGAATTTCGGTGGGATAATGACGTCATTTCGTCAAAGAAATGACGTCATTTCACAGTAAACAGTGAAAATTATCGATGATTTTCACTGATAATTTTCATTTTTTGAACAGTGAAATTATCAGTTTTAATTCACTGATATTTCCCTATAAACCACCGGAAAGCATAAAATAAAGGTTAATAACATTTCAAATACTCTGATAATCCATAGTAGCGTTCCTGATGTTTTAGACATTTATAGTAGCAAAGCTGACTGCCATATCAAAGATCGCAGATAAAAGTATTGTCCTTGATACACAAATGTTACGCAGGTTCACAAGTTTAAAACTCATACCATGATATGTAAATTCATTTTCAACTAACAAGGCACAAACAAGTTGTTTGTTTCCACTAGGCTGAGCTTATTTTTGTGTGCCTACCCTTAACTTTTTGGGGACTTAACAGGTTTTTGGATCAATTTTGATAGATTTACTTCAATTACTCTAAAGTCTGCAATTTTGATTGCTTCATTTAGTTATATTTGGCAAATTAAACTTAAATTTACTAAAATTACTAAAGATAGAATATTAAAAGACATTTTGAAAATTTCAACATGTCATTGCATATTTTTAGTAAATTGGGTGGTGTGAAAAAAGTTAACGAGAAACAAAATGAAACTGACCTACCTACATACCTTTTTTTCAGTGTTTGTGGAAACAAATCACTTGTTTTTGGCCTAATCTAGATAATAATCCCATTCCACAGCTGTTACTGCTGTATGATGTACATACTGATCACATACCATACACCTTCCAATAGCAACATACTCTCATATACATATAGGTCTCATTTACAAGAAATAATTCCATTTTGGAGTTTAACAAAAAATACTATAACACATGCGAGTGGCTAATTTATGCTATTGTGTAATTGATTCACAGAAAACAAAAGAATGAGATTTGTTTGAAGTGATTTAGTGTGTAAGGGCTCCATTTTCCTGCTCAAAACATATTTGATTTCCAACCTATAATAACCTTAAAATTCACCTCACAATATATGCTTCATTTTGAAAAAAAGGGGACTAGATTTGAACAAATACTGACTTATTTTAAAGAGTTTTTGCGACAATTGTCATCAAGTCAAGTTTGAGAATAGTCTAATTTAGCATTTGCAGCAACAACAAAAAACTGATCAAAGTTTTAAAACAAAGGAAAATACAAACATGTAATTGAGCTACTTAAAAAAATAAAGTCCCTTCTACTGTTAACTCTCAATCTGAATCTATATGCCAACTTACACCACATGTTTAAAAAAACAACAGTTAATGCAGCAAAATATGCAATTATTTTGTAGTTTTTATTGTGAAAAGTGCAGTAAATGATATTGCACCAAACAAACCTCAAAATGTGCATCTTTTAGGTAAGATCTAGAATTAAAAAGCTCTGAAAACACTATCAAATCAATAGAAAGATTTACACAATTGCTGAGAACTTACATGAACTAATGGTTGCTGCAAACAAAACACACTTTTTATGATAAAAAGACTTACCAAACATTGAAATAAATGCATTTAGTTGAAGGTATATTAAATAACTTACCTCCATCAAATATATTTTTAGTTATTTTCTTTTCATTATTATTCATTTAGATTTCTTGTGAATAAAAATAAATATGAATGGAAACAAAAAACAACTCTTCATCTCATTTACACTTGTTTGCAATACATAAACTATTATTCATTGTCACAGAAAATTAATGTATTTATGTATATAAGGTTCGCAAGCTTCAACTTGATTGAAGTCCACAGAGCTAGTTTCAATGTTACTTGCAACTAAAATGACAATTTAAAATCACAGCAAATGTTGCCCTATGTTTTTTGTTTTTAATCATTAATTACATTCTGGAGGGAACAATCCTTTAAAGGCGCACATAATCTTTCCTTATATGTTACCTTTAAGGTCAAGGTTATTCATATTTTGGACAGAACACTTCCTTTAAACCCATCCTCAACAATCCTTGTGTGTTACCTCAATGATTGATGCTGTAAATATATATTTTAAAGAACAGACCCTTTAAAGCCACCCATCTTGCCCTATTTGTTACACTGCAATTAAATGTAATTAATGTGTTGCCAATATCCCCTTTCATATCACATACAAAATCTGCCAATATGAAGTACCTTAAAGTTTGACATAATTGATATCTGCAGAGTTTTTTATTTAAATAATGGGCTGTTATAAGAAAATATTAGTAATGAAAAAGTATAATTTCCCAAATGGGTCGTTAAAATTGAAGGTTTCCATTTCATTTTTTTAAATTAATCTCAAAATTTACATTATCGCCCATCATGCTTTATTACTTAAACCTAAGTAAATATAATATTTAAACACTTTTATAACTTTAAAGTATTTGTTAGCTAAAAACCATAACACTAATTTCTAAATTGTAGTCATAACAACGTTATTTCGCCTAAAGGAAACCAGCCACCAAATGGTGAAAAAACACTGTACCTAAAACCAACCACACAAAATCTTCCCACCTTGTAAGTCTATATTCTCACGCTCCATACGGATCAACAGAAGGGTCTCCAGTATCGCTTTTCTCCACAAGGCCCGCAACTCTTCCTTCGTTTTCTTGGCCCTCTCCTCTCCCTCCTCTGCCTCTGCATAATCAATTAATAAATGTGTCTTATGTGAAAATTGGGCAAAATACATGTGCATAAAGTGTCGTCCCAAATTAGCCTGTGCAATCCGCACAGGCTAATCAGGGACAACACTTTCCGCTTTAATGTTTTTTTTCGTTTAAAAGAAGTCACTTTTTACAAAAAAATCCAGTTTAAGCGGAAAGTGTTGTCCCTGATTAGCCTGTGTGGACTGCACAGGCTAATCTGGGAAGACACTTTAAGCACATACATTATTCCCAGTTTTCTCAGAACATGACACAAATAGAGAATTTATGGTTGGTGACTTTTGATAACATGTGAAATCAGACAAGTAGGATATGGCATTGGAAAAAGCGAGACTTGCGAATGTACATTGACCCTAATTCTCATTCGCATTATAACACTTTAATTTTAAAATTATTTTTTTCCAGATTCAAAACTTATTGTTTTAAAATGTCATTTTGCCACACTGTGATTAAGTCCCTTTAAGCCCAGTGAACATGCCTTCCTGTACCTTCCAATGTGGGCGTGCTGGGATGTTTGGAAGGTGTGACGACCCTGTTGAAGATGGCCTGTCTCCAGGACACCCTCTTGTTGGAGCTGGGGCCGTGCTGGGGGTCAGAGCCCCCGAGGTCATCCTCGCCCGACAGGGAGGAGCGCTTGCTGGGCGAACTGCAGTTGGCTAGGATGAACCTAAAGGTGGACCAACATGCTGTAACTGTTGATTATAATGAGCCTTGTTCTGGAAAAACGTGGCTTAATGCATCTCATTAAGTGAAATTGCAGATTTTGGCTTTGCTAAGTCATTCAAACAATGTTCTCTTATTTAATTTTTGAATTATATCTTGTTTTAACAAACTGGACAACTAAATGTATTTAGTATTCATCTATTCATCGTGGGACACAATTTTTCGTAAATTTTGTGGATGCATCCAACCATATAACAAACAAATAATAGTATTGCTTGCTGTTATTCAATACAACTGAATCCAAGTCCCGGGTAAAGGTTTCTAGGATGTATAAATACACAAACACAACAAAACAAAGTGTTTATTGTGCACAAATAAAGAATTAAGAGTTTGCTTATGATAAAAAATATTACCTTTAGCAGGATATGACTTTTGTATCTTTAATATCAAGTAAATTTTCATCTGATCTGCCCCCCCCCCCCCCCCAAAAAAAAGAGGCTTCTAAGTAATTCCCAGCAGAGCTTAATTAACATTTGATGTGTAAAATTTAGCTGCATAAAAATACTGCAGTGTATTCAATGCTATCTTTTTTCATTTTGGCTTGTGATTGAATCTCATTTCATTGGTGCTTAGCAATGCTTAATTAACTACAGATTGTTAATGACTGTAACTAATTGGTAACTGCATTTATTGTTTTGGCTTTGTGTTTATTGTAAAATTTGTTTTTGGAAGCCCACTGTCTAATCGACAACTTGTAGTAAGATCCTTTCTTCCACACCTATGTGCACTGTTTGCATAACAGTCTTCAAATGATTTATTGACAGGTTGTCAATTAGATACATTTTTTTACCATAGCAGTAAAGGTCCTGCAACTTTTGCAGCAAATGTATGAACTCAGCAGAAGTCCCATATGGTTATGGGACTATAATCAGCAGAAGTCATATATGTTTAATGGGACTATACCCAGCAGAAGTCATATTATGTTTACTGGGACTATACCCAGCAGAAGTCATATTATGTTTACTGGGACTATACCCAGCAGAAGTCATATTATGTTTACTGGGACTATACACAGAAGAAGTCATATTATGTTAACTGGGACTATACACAGAAGAAGTCATATTATGTTTACTGGGACTATACCCAGAAGAAGTCATATATGGGTGGGACTATACACAGAAGAAGTCATATTATGTTTACTGGGACTATACACAGAAGAAGTCATCTTATGTTTACTGGGACTATACCCAGCAGAAGTCATATTATGTTTACTGGGACTATACACAGAAGAAGTCATATATGGGTGGGACTATACACAGAAGAAGTCATATTATGTTTACTGGGACTATACACAGAAGAAATCATATTATGTTTACTGGGACTATACCCAGCAGAAGTCATATTATGTTTACTGGGACTATACCCAGAAGAAGTCATATATGGGTGGGACTATACACAGTAGAAGTCATATTATGTTTACTGGGACTATACACAGAAGAAGTCATATTATGTTTACTGGGACTATACACAGAAGAAGTCATATTATGTTTACTGGGACTATACCCAGCAGAAGTCATATTATGTTTACTGGGACTATACACAGAAGAAGTCATATTATGTTTACTGGGACTATACACAGAAGAAGTCATATTATGTTTACTGGGACTATACCCAGAAGAAGTCATATATGGGTGGGACTATACACAGTAGAAGTCATATTATGTTTACTGGGACTATACACAGAAGAAGTCATATTATGTTTACTGGGACTATACCCAGAAGAAGTCATATTATGTTTACTGGGACTATACACAGCAGAAGTTATATATCTTTCACCAGACTATACCCAGCAGAAGTCATATAAGTTTCATGGGACTATACCCAACAGAAGTCATATATCTTTCATGGGACTATACCCAGCAGAAGTTATATAAGTTTCATGGGACTATACCCAACAGAAGTCATATATCTTTCATGGGACTATACCCAGCAGAAGTCATATATCTTTCATGGGACTATACTCAGCAGACCTCACAGATGTTTATGGGACTATACCCAGCAGTAGTCATGTATGTTTATGGGACTATACTCCCAGCAGAAGTCACATTTGTTTCATAGGGCTATTAGAACTCAAATATGTTTATGGTATTGTACCCAACAGAACTCACATATGTTTCATAGGACTATCAGAACTCACATATGTTTCAAGGGACTATCAGAACTCACATATGTTTCATAGGGCTATCAGAATTCAAATATGTTTCATGCAACTATCAGAACTCAAATATGTTTCATGGGACTATCAGAACTTCCATATGTTTCACGGACTATCGCAACTCGCATATGTTTCATAGGACTATCAGAACTCATATATGTTTCATAGGGCTATCTGAACTCACATGTTTCATGGAACTATCAGAACTCACATATGTATCATGGGACTAACAGAACTAACATATTTATCATGGACTATCTGAACTCACATAATTATGTTTCATAGGACTATCTGAACTCACATCTGTTTCATAGGACTATCAGAACTCACATATGTTTCATAGAACTATCAGAACCCACATATGTTTCATGGGACTATCAGAACTCACATATGTTTCATGGGACTATCAGAACTCACATATTTTTCATGGACTATCTGAACTCACATATGTTTCATGGACTATCTGAATTCACATATGTTTCAAAGGACTACCAGAACTCACATATGTTTTATGCAACTATCAGAACCCACATATGTTTCATGGGACTATCAGAACTCAAATATATTTCATGGACTATCAGAACTCACATATGTTTCATGGGACTATCAGAACTCACATATGTTTCATGCAACTATCAGAACTAACATATGTTTCATGGGACTAACAAAACTCGCATATGTTTCATGACACTATCTAAACTCACATATGTTTCATGGGACTATCTAAACTCACATATGTTTTATGGGACTATCTAAACTCACACATGTTTCATGGGACTATCTGAACTCACATATGTTTCATGGGACTATCTAAACTCACATATGTTTCATGGGACTCACATATGTTTCATGGGACTATCAAAACTCACATATTTTTCATGGGACTAGCTGAACTCACATATGTTTCATGGGACTATCTGAACTCACATGTTTCATGGGACTATCAAACTCACATATGTTTCATGGGACTATCTGAACTCACATATGTTTCATGGGACTATCAGAACCCACATGGGTTTCATGGGACTATCAGAACTCACATATGTTTCATTGGACTATAAGAACTCACATATGTTTCATTGGACTATAAGAACTCACATATGTTTCATGGGGATTATCTCAACTCACATATGTTTCATGGGATATCTGAACTCACATATGTTTCATGGGACTATCAGAACTAACATATGTTTCATGGAATATCTGAACTCACATATGTTTCATGGGACTATCTGAACTCACATATGTTTCATGGACTATATGAACTCACATATGTTTCATGGGACTATCAGAACTCACACATGTTTCATGGACTATCTGAACTCACATATGTTTCATGGACTATCTGAACTCACATATGTTTCATAGGACTATCAGAAATCACATATGTTTCATAGAACTATCAGAACCCACATATGTTTCATTGGACTATCAGAACTCACATATGTCTCATGGACTATCTGAACTCACATATGATTCATGGGACTATCAGAACTCAGATATGTTTCATGGACTAATAGAATTCACACAAGTTTTATGGACTATCTGAACTCACATATGTTTCATGGACTATCTGAACTAACACAAATTTTTCTAGTAAAATTCATTTTAATTAGTAATTACTTACCTGATATCATATGCTATTTACTCCGAAAGGATCGTAATTCATCCGGAATTTTCTGTCCGAGGAATCCCACACTTTTCATAAACCCGTCAGATAGGTCAGAACGGTCACAGTGCTGTGTAGCCGTACAACCAAAACGGGACATTACCCAGAATCCACTCTTATTCCAATAATATTAGAATGTGCAGGAGTTCCCTGGGAAATTGGCACAGGAGACCGAGAAGGTCGTTGAACCAGGATCTCCTGGGCCACCAAGGGGCTATCAGGAGGATCCGGCAAGAGCTCACACTGATTTTCCCTAAGATTTGGGGAATTAGAATGGGTGGGGGATAAGCGTAAGCGTCCAGTTGATCCCAATCGAACGAAAGCACGTCTACCCCCCACGCTGCTGGTTCGTACACTGGACTCACATACAGAGGAAGTCAGTGGCTGTCTCTGGTCGCAAACAGGTCGACCAGTGGATAACTGAATGTGATGAATATCTGATTGGCCACTTCCTGATGAAGTGTCCACTCCGATGGAAGTAACTGGTGTTTGCGAGACAAACCGTCCACCAGGGCGTTGAGACGACCTGGTATGTGTTTGGACAAGAGAGAGACGTTTAGGCTCTTGCAAAGAACAAGTAATTTCATTGTTTCCAGATACAGGGAGTGAGAATGTGTACCGCCCTGTTTCTGGATGTAAGCCACGACTGATGTGTTGTCTGTCGATACCATCACACAGGAGTCCCGAAGATGTGATTGGAATTGAGAAACAGTTAGAAAGACTGCTCGCATTTTGAGATTGTTTATGTGCAGGAGAGACTCCTGAGGAGACCACAATCCTGATAATATCAGGCTGAGGGGTTCCAGATGAGCGCCCCAACCTTCCATGCTCGCATCCGTTATGAGATGTAAAGACGGTTGCGAGGGAAGAAGCGGTACGCCTGCCAACAGGGTCTCCTCGTCTAGCCTCCATAGAAGGTGGGGGACTAAGGACGGAAGGATGGGAATCTGTGTTAGCAGATTGTCTGGAGACCATTTCCAGCGAGCTGAGAGATAGTGCTGAAGAGGACGTAGGAAGAGACGTCCCAACTGCACGAAGTCTGCTACAGAGCTCAGGATACCGTTTAGTGAGAGGAAATCTTGAGCTGTGATATGAGATTGGGACAGCACCCATCTGACCTTCAAAAGGAGGTCTGATACACGTTGCGGTGAGACCCTGACCCGATTGATGTGGGTCAGAAAATTCATTCCCACGAATATGAAATCCTGAGAGGGAATGAGGTCTGACTTGGCTACATTGAGAAGGAGTCCTAAAGAGAGGAGCTCCTTCCAAGAGAACTCTAGGTGTAGCAGAAGCAGTCGACGATCGAGCTGGTGTAAGAGCCAATCGTCGAAATACAGAAGCAGTTGAACCCCATGTAATCGGAGGTGTGCACTCACTGCGGCCATGAGTTTGGTGAAAACTCGTGGAGCTGTGGCCAATCCAAAGGGCATCGCCCAAAACTGGTAGACCTGGCCTCGAAAGGAGAAGCGCAGGTACTTCCGGTAGTTGGGATGGATAGGAACATGGAAGTATGCATCTTCCAGGTCCAAGGAAACCCCCCAGTGCATGGGTTTGATGGAGCGCCAAATGAAGGCAGGAGTCTCCATCTTGAAAGAAGGTTTGACTAGAAACGTGTTGAACACTTTTAAGTCTATGACTGGTCTCCAGGAGCCGCTTTTCTTTTGAACAAGGAAAAGGCGACTGTAAAAACCTGGAGAACAAGGGTCGTGAACCCTTTCTACCGCCTGTTTTTCCAGGAGTCAGAGAATGGAGTCTGGAAGTTGTGGATGCGGAGATACCAGATCTATTGGGAGGCGAGAGAGTGGGGGCCTTTTTTCGAATTGAAAAGTGAGGCCATATGTGACAAGAGAATGAACCCACGCGTCCGAAGTTATTTAGAGCCATCGATTTGCGAAGTGCATAAGTCTGGCCCGACTGGTACCTCCGGCATCAGAGGTTGTATGACCTAGGGGTATGACCTAGGGCTGACCTTTAGGAGGGCCACCCTTGCCGGAAGAAGGATTAAATGACTTCTTGTCCGCATTGGGTTTGCCCTTACTCCAATTTTGGTTTACAGAAGGCTTCCGATAGGAAGTTGTTCTGTTCTGAAAAGGAGGCCTATTAGTGGGCTGACGTGGAGCAGACGGACGCTTAGTAGGGAAACTGTCCCTTTTAGCGTTCTTGGCCGGTGGGGCTCCTGGGGGCTTAGAAGCAGGGCGCTTAAAAACCACAGGGCGCTGGCCAGAGTTGCTCCTAGCTAAGTAGGCATGTATCTGATCTTCACTATCAGCAGTAAGTGCCGACTGTATCCTCCCTCCGAAAAGAGACTCTGCTGTTAGTGGAGCAGTTCGAAGGGAGTTTACGCCTGTTTCCAAAAGGAAATTATTGGGCAAGGAAGAGAGGATGAGGTCTCTCCGAAGCCTTAACATCTCAGACAAAGACGACGCAGCATTGTGAGATAAACACTGCGTAGTACGTGAAAGATGTATCAACAAGGCCCGGAGCTCCTCTGGGATTGAATCAGAGAGCTCCCAAACCAAGTCTACGGCTGTGGCTGCCATGAGATCTAGCTGGTTAGCCAGACCTATGGAACGGCGTTCTCTCAGCTCCCAATTTTCCAACAGGGAAAGAGGGACTGCTGTATGGGTAGATGATGAAGGCATTGTAAGTGACAGCTTACTAATGTCAGCATCAGGAACCGGAAGTTTGGAAAGGTCCAAACCGGTAGCAGGGTCGGGTACCGGGGCCTTATAACTTTTCCCGCCGTCCATCTGTTTAGGCTCCGTCAGCTCCTTAGCGGCTTTCCATGGAGATGGCGAAGGCTTATTGGCTGGTTCAAGTGACTGGAAAACAGCCATTGTGGAAGAGCCAATAGGAAGGCGTAGATCCACTCGGGAAGTAGCCTTACTTATCCTGCCGGGCTCTCGTCTGCGTGCTAACTGTTCTGTAACGGTAACCGCAGATCCTGTGAGAGACAAGGAAGGGCAGGGGCAGAAGTCCTCATCTAAGGTATTGAACATTAGTTCGTTTACCTGATTGATGGAGGCCAAATAATAAAGTTCGGCCTCATTAGACTCGGAACCCCTCTCAATCGAACCGTCTGCGGGAGCATTGGATTGATTGAAACCGGTGGATATAGAAGTAGGAATAATAGATTCATTCGCTTCTATCATGAGAGAATCGTTTTCCGGCACCATCAAAGATATAGCTGGTGAGTTAGGTCTCTCAGAGATCAAGTCAGCAGACTCACTTTGAATACCAGAGGTCGCTGGTAAAGGATCAGTCGAAAAAGGGACAAAGATTCCCGGCGACTGTTGGATCCACAAAGTATTGGGATTTGATGGTGTAGCGGCAGCCCGGGGTATACTTCTATGCAATGTGGAAGAGACCCGTGGGGCTGAAAACGCAGCCGAAGTGGTTAGATTAACCCCTGTACCTTGAGCCTGATATGTATGCAAACTAGTGTTTGAATACAATTTATGCTCAGTTGTTGTAGGAACGGCTGAAGTGTGTGTTGAGGCCAAAATAGAGGCCGACACACGTGGAAGGGTGTCAATAGATTCCTCAGAGAAGGATCAACTAGGGGACCTAGGAGTCCGAGAGCGCCTAATAGAGGAAGGTCTATGTCCCTTATCCCTGCGATGCCGAGACACTGTTCGGCGGCGCTGGGAATGATGTTTCCTGATCGAACGTCTCCCCGAGCGCTGGCGTGATCGCTCTTTACGAGGCAATCTACGCCGAGAAACACTCGGTGAGCGTGAACGACGTCCCCTCCGATAATGATGAGGGCTATTTGAAGTAGACGATGAGTCATACGACGATAAGCCCGAGGTGGAGGAGTAGCCTGAAACATCAGACACTACACGTTTACGTCTGTGACTCACAGTAGAAACGCAGCTGCCTCTACCTTTGTGGAGTACTGACAATGTAGTGTCAACATCTACGGTGACCGGAACGGTCTGTGGCACAGACCGGTACCCGGTGACCGGATCGGTCATTACATGACCGGTGACCGGACCGGTCAATGACCGGTTGACCGGACCGGTCATAGCATGACCGGTGACCGGACCGGTCAATGACCGGTGACCGGTTGACCGGACTGGTCATAGCATGACTAGTGACCGGTTGACCGGTCATAGCATGACCGGTGACCGGACCGGTCAATGTTGACCGGTGACCGGTGAAGTCTCTGGACCGGTCAACTGGTCATTCCCGATGAACGGACCGGGCAAATTTTGTCCGGTGTCGTCACGGGGTAAGGACCGATGCCTGGCAGCTACTGGTGGCATATGGTCAAGATCGTGTGGTGAAGTCCAGACACACGGAACTTTCCCTACTTTGATCTGAACTATTCTTGTTGTGTCCACGACTCTTGAAGGGTCGACGCTTGATGGCCCAGGTATCTGCAGACCATTGCTCACAGAAAGGGCAGCAGTTATCCTGGGTACATCCTGCACATGACAGGCAGCTACCATGGTTGTCCCATGCTGCCCTTATGTGTCCACATGAGCCACGTGTTTGATGCATATTTTGCCTTGAACAAACAAACAAATACACAAAACAAAACAGAAATACACAGATATATATACGGAGAATGTTTTAACGCAGGGGTTTTTTTTAGAGAAAGGGGAAGACGCTGGACGCTGGGTGAAAGGGGAAAAAAAGAGTGCGAAAGAGATATATTAGGGGAAAAAATAAAAACTGTTCATTTCAATGTCTATAACTTATCAAAAGAGACTTGTCTCTGTCCTTTTTGTTCTTAAACACATATAACAGGTATTAAAGTTAAAGTCCTTAATAAAGTTGCAGGTGTAGATCTAATAATGGGAAATGTTTTCAACTATATTTTTGTACTGGGGCCGGGGGACGATGTCAATTTTGTGATTTCAATTTCATGATGAATGGGTTGACGATCTTGATTTGCTACAGTATTGGAAGGGAAAGGAGCGGCAGCTGCCGGTTGTCTACTTTCACTTTCACAATGTTCGATGTTGATTACCTCGGAATCCTGCTGGGTTATAACGGTTTTCGATGATTCTTTCTTAAAAAATGCCTCGATGCGTTCAGTATCTTCCGAGTTCGAATGTTTTATTTTGTTTGTGTAAGAACGCTAATTGTGAGACATTTTTTTCTGTTTTCACGTTTATACCTCGGCTTGCACATAGCCCGGATGAAAATTCGACTGGTTTCGGGTAATTAATTGACGAAACACCCTTCTCGCGCACAACCGGTATCCAGTAAAATAGTCACATGATTATTATGATTAGTTGTCCAGTTTACATGACGTTATTCAAGAGCTATATTTAGAATAACTGGGATTCCCAGATGTTGTGTGTTCGTCTGGAGAGAGAGAGCGCGAATTCGTTGTACATGGTGCAAATTGGATAATTGTCGAATGCCCCAAGGAAAAATAAACATTTCTTTGAGAGAAAATATTATATTTTGGTGAAAAATTATATTTTTGGTGGGGAAATTGTATTTTAAGGGGAAAAATTCTGGTAGGGGAAGACGCCGAATATCGGCGTCACTTTCTTAGTAAAAAAAAACCCTGTAACGCAATACAAAAACTTCTCTATTCTGTTAAACAGAAGAATCCAGCGAAACAGAAGCAACAATTAAGTCAATAACAAAAATGTCGGCCTTTGTATATCGCAGCGGGAATAAGAGTGAATTCTGGGTAATGTCCTGTTTTGGTTGTACTGCTACACGGCACTATGTGACCGTTCTGACCTACCTGACAGGTTTATGAAAAGTGTGGGATTCCTCGGACAGAAAATTCCAGATGAATTACAATCCTTTCGGAGTAAATAGCATATGATATCAGGTAACGTAATTAAGCTATTAAAATATGTTTCATAGGACTATCAGAACTCACATATGTTTCATAGAACTATCAGAACCCACATATGTTTCATGGGACTATCAGAACTCAAATATATTTCATGGACTATCAGAACTCACATATTTTTCATGGGACTATCATAACTCACATATGTTCCATAGGACTACCAGAACTCACATATGTTTCATGCAACTATCAGAACTAACATATGTTTCATGGGACTATCAAAACTCGCATATGTTTCATGGGACTATCTTAACTCACATATGTTTCATGGGACTATCTAAACTCACATATGTTTCATGGGACTATCTGAACTCACATATATTTCATGGGACTATCTAAACTCACATATGTTTCATGGGACTCACATATGTTTCATGGGACTATCGAAACTAACATATTTTTCATGGGACTATCAGAACTCACATATGTTTCATGGACTATCAGAACTCATACATGTTTCATGGACTATCTGAACTAACATATGTTTCGTAGGACTATCAGAACTCACATATGTTTCATAGAACTATCAGAACCCACATATGTTTCATGGGACTATCAGAACTCAAATATATGTCATGGACTATCAGAACCCACATATGTTTCATGGGACTATCAGAACTCAAATATATTTCATGGACTATCAGAACTCACATATGTTTCATGGGACTATCAGAACTCACATATGTTTCATGGGACTATCAGAACTCACATATGTTTCATAGGACTATCAGAACTCACATATGTTTCATAGAACTATCAGAACCCAAATATGTTTCATGGGACTATCAGAACTCACATATGTTTCATGGACTATCTGAACTCACATATGGTTTATGGGACTATCAGAACTCACATATGTTTCATGGACTAACAGAACTCACACATGTTTCATGGACTATCTGAACTCACATATGTTTCATGGACTATCTGAACTCATATATGTTTCATAGGACTATCAGAACTCACATATGTTTCATAGAACTATCAAAACCCACATGTTTCATGGGACTATCAGAACTCAAATATATTTCATGGACTATCAGAACTCACATATGTTTCATGGAACTAAGAGAACTCACATATGTTTCATTGGACTATAAGAACTCACACATGTTTCATGGGACTATCTAAACTCACATATGTTTCATGGGACTATCAGAACACACATATGTTTCATAGGACTACCAGAACTCACATATGTTTCGTGCAACTATCAGAACTAACATATGTTTCATGGGACTATCAAAACTCGCATTTGTTTCATAGGACTAGCTAAACTCACATATGTTTCATGGGACTATCTAAACTCACATATGTTTCATGGGACTATCTAAACTCACATATGTTTCATGGGACTATCTGAACTCACATATGTTTCATGGGACTATCTAAACTCACATATGTTTCATGGGACTCACATATGATTCATGGGACTATCGGAACTCACATATTTTTCATGGGACTATCAGAACTCACATATGTTTCATGGACTATCAGAACTCACACATGTTTCATGGACTATCTGAACTCACATATGTTTCATGGACTATCTGAACTCACATTTGTTTCATAGGACTATCAGAACTCACATATGTTTCATTGAACTATCAGAACCCACATATGTTTCATGGGACTATCAGAACTCAAATATATGTCATGGACTATCAGAACTCACATATGTTTCATGGGACTATCAGAACTCACATATGTTTCATGGGACTATCAGAACTAACATATGTTTCATGGGACTATCAAAACTCGCATATGTTTCATATGACTATCTGAACTCACATATGTTTCATGGGACTATCGCTGGACCTCCTCCGATCCTGTAGCTCCTGTAGTTGTCTTGACTTGGCCCGTTCTATCACGTCTGGGTCAGGCTTTGCACCGACTGTGGCGGCCCGTGGGCGCCCTGGCTCTGGGGAAGGGGGCGGGCTGGAGAAATCAAACTTGGTCTTGTCTTTGGTGAGAGGGCCTGGCGACGGGGCAGGGGAGGCATCAGGCGAGGTGTGATCCTATGGAAGTATAGCATCAGTGTATTGTGTAAATAAGTATCAATCAACGGGAAAAAATGGGGGCTTATGCATGTGCATAAAGTGTCATCCCAGATTTGCCTGTGCAGTTTTCACAGGCTAATCAGAGACAACACATTCTGCTTTAATTGTGTTTTTAGATTAAAACGAGTCTTTTCATAGGAAAAATCAACTTTGAGCGGAAATGTCGTCCTTGAACCGCTTTGAGCAGTAATGTCGTCCTTGAATAACTGATGAAGACTGTTCATTCTTATTTAAGAAAACACAATCATTTAACCCTGCTTTACCAGAGAGCAGTTTATTATATAGTTATAATGAAACACAAGAAAGAATATCAGAAGATAAATTCCTGTTACAAGTATTATACGCCACAGACCAGTATAAATAACACAACTCTTAACACATACATAAACAAGCAAATTCGTTGAATTGATATCCCCCGCCAATATGCTTCTGGACACAAAAGTGTTATATTTGACACTCAAAAAAGCATTTTTTCAAGATACAAAGGGCCATAACTCCTTTATTATCTAATGGTGTACAATGCCATTTGGCGTGCATCATCCTCTTATCCATATATATACTCGTACCAAGTTTCAATGAAATCCGCCAAAGCACTTCCAAGATATGGCTCAGGACACAAAAAGCATTTTTCCAAGATACAAAGGGCCATAACTCTGCTATTAACAGATGGGGTACAATGCCATTAGGCATGCATCATCCTCTTATCCATATATATATACTCATACCAAGTTTCATTGAAATCCACCAAAGCACTTCCAAGATATGGCTCCGGACACAAAAGTGCCGGACGGACGGAAAGATGGACGGACAATGCCAAAACAATATCCCTCCACCTATGGCGGGTCTAAATGCAAAAGATCAGTTAACGCTGAGCATTGAATGAATGATTTCATGGTTAAAGTAATACATTCATGCAGGTAACTGTACAACTTTCTGCAAAACAATGAATTTAAGTCTGCCCAGATATCAATGTAACATCCTTTACAGAAACATTATTAAAGCATGCAGACAAAATTTACATTTTAAAAGATTCTATGCAAGGTAAACCAACCACATCACCTACCAATGACCGACTAAATGATCCCCCCTCATTCTCATTGGTCCCACTGCGATGGCGGAATACTTCCTTGACCTCCTCTGTCTTATGGTGAACATTCGTGAGCAAAGATTCAAAGGACGTTGTCAACGTCTTCCGGGCTTTGTTCCTGATGAACTCAAAGGCCGACTTGTTGGGCTTACTCTTCATGTCCCCAAGGAAGAACTGCAATAAAACCTTTATTACTCACAAACACACTTAAACGCACATGTAATCTCTTTGAAAATCTAATGAAATGAAAGACCTTCTTTTGCAACCCAAAGACACTGATGAGCAGCAAACAGTATAAAACCTGAACAGACTGCGAGTTACTTGCAGGCTGTTCTGCATTTAGACTGGTTGCATATACCCGTAGTCCCTTAAAAATCAAATTAAATTTCAGATCTTTTTAACTAGATTTACGATATAAAGCCCTCATATCCAACCCTAACATACTGATGAGCCGCATACAGCACAAAAAATGAACATACTGGAATTTACTCACAGGCTGTATTGATTGTATGCTGGACTGTATGCCCCAATACATACTTACTCAGTTTTGTGTGGCCCCTTTGCACAGTGTACTTACATAAGTTTTTTGCAGCCTTTTGCGTACTTACATCAGTTTTGTGTGGCCCCTTTACGAAGTGTACTTACATAATTTTTGTGCGCCCCTTTATGGAGTGTACTTATATAAGTTTTGTGTGGCCCCTTTACGGAGTGTACTTACATCAGTTTTGTGAGACCCCATTACGGAGTGTACTTATATCAGTTTTGTGTGACCCCTTTACGGAGTGTACTTACATCAGTTTTGTGCGGCCCCTTTGCAGAGTCGGAGATGTGGGTGTGGTTTTGCTGTTTGACCTCGCACAGTTTACGGATGTGGATCATGAGGGACTCTACAGACTCCTCGTGGCTCTGGGGGTTCTCATTCTAAACAATAGAGCAGTGTTATGGGAAAACTGGGCTTAATGCATGTGTGTAAAATGTCATGCCAGATTACCTCGTGCAGTTTGCACAGACTTATTAGGAACTACAATTTTGTTTGTTTAAAGGTATACACTGCAACTCCAATATAACACTCTCCCTCATAACGCTGAATCCAATATAACGTGGGTGGGTCTTGGATCCCGTTTTTACTCCAACCTTCCATTTCTGATTCAAATCCATGTTATGCAACATTATGTATTTTCAGACAATTCAAAGATTGAGGCGATCACATCTTGATTGCTTTATTCAACAGTCGGTTGAATCGATTTTAATCGCTTCGAGGATTAACAACACCACTTGGTGTTAATCTGTTGTGTAATGTCAATAAAGGTGTGAAAAACTCGCGTGTCAGTTTTTATTACATGTAAGCCCTATCAGAGCAGTTCGGTGCGCTAATTTCAATAAGTTAAGTGCAAGCGGGAAAATTATACAATTAAAGTTATTCAAATCAATAAAAACATTCTTACTTTGATTTGATTGCAGTTTGACTGTCTTAAAGGATCGGCTTTGAAATATACTGCGCATGGCATAAAACAAGTTTTTCTGTCATTTCATTATCATTCTAGTATTAAGTCAGAGATTCACATTCATTTTTGCCCGGTATCAGAAAGTCCCCGGGAAGCACGTTTTTTTGCATGACACAATAAAACATTTCTTTGTACATGTATCGTATTCCATTCAATCTCAATTTAAATTCGCTCGTCCAATGAGAGCTCTGCCCCATAATGCACTGTTCTCTTTACACTTCTGAAAAATGGCGTATGCATATAAAGTTGTGTTTAAAAAATTCATAAACATATTTATCGTCATAAAAGTTCAAGATTATTATTTTTTTAAGTGATGTAACTTTATTGGATTATCGGATAAATGTGCACATTAGAAAAGCGGTATGTATACTGTTATTGATACGATTCGGTTTATATGCATGTATTTGCGGATGATCACACAGCATGGCAATACACAGGACCTATATTATAGAATATACCATACCTGTTTTTATACCCCCCTGCAATAAATGAGCTCAAAACTTATAACGTGGATCCGTTTATAACGCTGTTGCATGGTTTGGACCTGGTCATCCGCGTTATATTGGAGTTACAGTGTATAGTCTCTTAAAAAAAAACAAGAATATCAGTGAAACTGATGGATGCTCTCCGATGATGCGCTTTGTCAATATATGTGTTAATAACCACCTCAAACAAGATAATGTGTTTGTCAGAAACACTATGTCCCCTTTTGCGCCGCTTTGAAGCTATATATTTGACCTTTGACCTTAAGATGACCTTCACCTTTCACCACTCAAAATGTGCAGCTCCATGAGATACACATGCATGCCAAATATCAAGTTGCTATCTTCAATATTGCAAAAGTTATTGCAAATGTTAAAGTTGGGGCAAACAAACAAACAAACACACAAACAAACCAACAGACAGGGCAAAAACAATCTGTCCCCCACTATAGTGGGACATATAAATCTTTTATTAGCCTCGGTGACCTTGACCATGACCCCAGTGACCTCAAATCTCATCAAAAGGTAGAGGCCCTTGCAAGGTACCTACATGCCAAATATGAAAGATATCTGTAAAGTATTGAAGGTGCTATGAGAAACTGTTACAAAAGCGTGACGGAAAATATAATAATAGCCTCGGTGACCTTGACTCCAGTGACCTAAAACCTCATCAAAAGGTAGAGGTCCATGCAAGGTACCTACATGACAAATATGAAAGAGATCGGTAAGGTATTGAAGGTGCTATGAGAAACTGTAACAAAAGTGTGAAGGAAAAATCTATTATTAGCCTCGGTGACTTTGACCTTGACCCCAGTGACCTCAACCTCATCAAAAGGTAGAGGTCCATGCAAGGTACCTACATGCCAAATATGAAAGAGATCGGTAAAGTAATGAAGGTGCTATGAGAAACTGTAACAAAAGTGTGACCGAAACATCTATTATGAGCATCGGTGACCTTGACCTTGACCCCTTAGTGACCTCAAACCTCATCAAAAGGTAGAGGTCCATGCAAGGTACCAACATGTCAAATATGAAAGAAATCGGTAAAGTATTGAAGGTGCTATGAGAAACTGTAACAAAAGTGTGATGGAAGGAAGTAAGGCAGTAAGGAAGGAAGAAAGGAAGGACAAACTGGCAACTATATGCTCCCTGAAAATTTTCGGGGAGCATAAAAATCCAGCCTAGCACACTTACTACACATGTATTAAGCCCAATTTTGCCAGAACGCAGCTCAAGACTTCCAACTTGTCACTAAGTATGCCTGTGAAAAGGACTTGCTGACGTGCCCCAAAATGCTAGGTCAGCATATAATGTTGGCAAAATTTCCCTCTCAAAAGCCAAGTTATTTTGAGGTAATTGTTGTTCTTTTATTGTAACATTATTTTCGAACCAACTGACTCCAACTGGAAATCAAAGCAAGGTATTGATAACTAACTAAATACAAAATTTCAATGCAATACCTCCTTCCAAACTCAAGTTATTGAACAGAAACAGTTTGTCTAATTTAAGAAACAGTGACCTTGACATTTACCAATGTGGCCCAAATGCAATCAAAAGCTAAGTCTGATTTTTTAGAGTAATATTTCCTTCAAAACTGTTTTTAGTCACCATTTCAGATGCATCAGCCCTCCGGCTTTTGGCAGATATAATTTGAAAATGAGAGAAGAAATTAAATTTAGTGTCCTTTTCAGGCTGAAAAATAAACTGTTTGTCATACAATGTGGCCAAAACATTTCTGTATTAAAAAGTCAAGTCTTTTAGACAATTAAATGTCAGAGTATTTTGTTTTCATCAAAACTGCTTATGTTTTTCATCAACACTCCGAATAAACAAGAGCTGTCAGAGGACAGCGCGCTCGACTATTCGAGTGCTTGACAGTATAACTTAAGCCATCATGGAGAGGGGGGGGATATAATGTGGGTGTGTGATCATTTAATAGATGATCTTTCAAAAATAAGAAAACAAAATATAATTATTTTCTTTTTGGGGGAAGGGGGGGGGTGGGGGGGTTGGGGGAGAGGGGGGTATAATGTGGGTGTGTGATCATTTAATAGATGATCTTTCAAAAATAAGAAAAAAAAGTTTTTTATTTTTTTGGGGGTGGGTGGGGGGGGGTTCTGTGGGGAGGGGGGGGGGGCGTGGGGGATGGTTTGGGTGGAGTGCATTGTTGTATGTAAAGTAAGTGTTGTTTTGTCAAACTTTAACACAGATTTATCTAAAATATGCATATTCTAAGTATAAAGGGGGCAATAATTCTGTCAAAATGCTTGATACAGTTGTCTGCTCTTGTTTATAGGTTGGGGTCATGTTGGTAAACAAGTATCCAAAATATGAAAGCAATATGTCAAGGGACACAGGAAATATTTGGGGTAGTACGCAAACTTTAACATAGATTTATCAATAATATGCATATTCAAAGTATAAAAGGGGCCATAATTCTGTCAAAATGCTTGGTACAGTTGTCTGCTCTTGTTTATAAGTTGGGGTCATGATGGTTAACAAATATGCAAAATATGAAAGCAATATGTCAAAGGACATTGAAAATATTTGGAAAATATTTGGGGTAGTACGCAAACTTTAACATTTGCACGCAAACGGACATGGAAATGGGTACGGCAACGCCGACGCCGGCTGAGTAGGATAGCTCCACTTTATATATTTCATATATAATAGTTGAGCTAAAAATACAGACGCTTATGAAACATAGACATGCTTCCAGAGCATACAGACGCTTGAGAAGTAATGTTTGTAATGTATGCAAAATATGAAAGCAATATGTCAAGGGACACAGGAAAAATTTAGGGTAGTATGCAATCTTTAACATAGATTTATCAATAATATGCATATTCAAAGTATAAAAGGGGCCATAATTCTGTCAAAATGCTTGATACAGTTGTCTGTTCTTGTTTATAAGTTGGGGTCATGATGGTTAACAAATATGCAAAATATGAAAGCAATATGTCAAAGAACATTGAAAATATTTGGAAAATATTTGGGGTAGTACGCAAACTTTAACATTTGCACGCAAACGGACAAGGAAACTGGTACGGCAACGCCCACGCCGGGCTGAGTAGGATAGCTCCACTTTATATATTTCATATATAATTGTTGAGCTAAAAATACAGACGCTTATGAAACATAGACATGCTTCCAGAGCATACAGACGCTTGACAAGTAATGTTTGTAATACTTTGCCTTTAATCGTTTATATTGTTTAATGCCTCATGGTCATGAAAGAAATAGTTTCCATTTATTTGGGTTTTGGAAGCTAAATTTTCAGGCAGTTCCGTAGTATCGATTTGATCACGATTGAGATTTTCTAGAAAAAAAAAGAAGATGGTTTAAGATAACGACAATAAACATCGGTTAAAAACATTCTGGAAACTTAGGTAACCATCTTTTACCCGTACATATTTCATTCAATCTTAATTTAATTTTAATTCACTCCTTGATTGGTCGTAATTATCAAATATAAGTGCTTGATGCTATCGCATAGCGTTAAATGATTCAAGTATGGTGCCCCATTCCAACATTCACTTTGTATACGACTAACCTAACATGGTTGACATTTATGTTTATGAAATTTTTAAACACATTTATCGTCAATATTGACCATATTTTGGTTTTCTAAATAGAAGAGAGCAGACAAGATTAACTTTGCAATTTTTTAATAACTTAAATTCAGAAGTTATGGTTCTGGCTGGTAATCCAAATTGTCTAAGATATCCTGCCCAGAAAAATTATCACCAAGACGCATGATTACGCAAACACTGTTCTCCTGGCACCGTCTGCCGGCCTGCAACAAATGTTCTCAAAATACAAACAGTCTTTTAAACAGGATTTTTAAAATGGGCATAACAGTTTGGAAACATGACACAGAGGGGGCCAGTATTCACAAAGAGAAATCTTAAGTTACATAACACTTGACTGAAAACTTCATATTAGAAATGAAACAAGGGACAAAAAATTGTCACAAAACCAGGTTTTCAATTTGAAAAAAAAAGTCTGATAAAGGGAGACAAGTCAAACTGAACTAATTGTTTATAATTAACCCCCTTTGTTTCAAAATAAATCTATTTTTAGTCGTAGCGACCTTGACCTTGGAGATATTGAGGTTATTCTTTCGTGCGACACACCATCCAATAATGGTGAACAAATGTGCCAAATGATTTTAAAATCTCACAATGAATGACATAGTGATGGCCCGGACAAGCTCATTTATGGCCATTTTTTATCTTTGAACTCAAAATGTGACCTTGACCTTGGAGATATCGACGTAATTCTTTCGCGCGACACACCGTCTAATAATGGTGAACAAATTTTTAAATCTCACAATGAACGACAAAGTTATGGCCCGGACAAGCTTGTTCCGCCCGCCCGCCAAACCATCCTACCGACAACCCACCCGCCTGCCCGCCGACATTCGCCAATCTAACAACCAGTTTTTTCCTTCGTAAAACCTGGTTAACAATAAACTGAGAAGCCAACCTGTAACGACCGGTAGAGGTCTTCAGCATCTTTCTCAGGCAGTTGTTGTATTCTCTTACACAGCAGGCTGTATGCTGACTCTGCACTCTGGCCTGATTTGGAAAAAAATTTGGTTGATTGTAACCTTCTAACATTAAGAGGACTATTTTTCACATATTAACTCACACTTTCTTCCCAATTACTTTATTTGTAGTAAATCTTTCTGATCAGAGAAAACTGGATTAAGTTAAGAAACTTGGTCGACAGAAAATTTATTGATAAATATAGAACAATGGGATCTACTGACGATTCATGATTTAGTCCATTATAAACAGGATGGTCATATAAATAGGTAACACCCTAAACAAATTTTCAATCGCAGAATTTTGAGAGCTTAGGAAAAAATTGCTTGCATTTTACAATTTTGCAAGCATGCAAGTATTATTGAGACTCGTTCCTGGAAAACTGGGCTAAATGTATTTCATAGAGTGTCATCTCACATTAGCCTTTGCAGTCTGCACAGGCTAATCAGACATGACACTTTCCACCTAGACTGGATTTTCTGTTATAAGGGACTTATTTTAAAGAAAAAAATCATAAAAATGGAAAGTGTTGTCCCTAATTAGTCTACCTGTTTGGAATGAACAGGCTTATCTGGGACAACACTTTAAGCACATGCAATAAGCCCAGTTTTTCCTGAACAAGGCTAATTTTCTACAGTCTCGACAACACTGCAAAAAAAGAAAGATGTCCTTGCAGAGGTTGTGGTGGTACTAACCATTGATGTCCTTGCAGAGGTTGTGGTGGTACTTACCATTGATGTCCTTGCAGAGGTTGTGGTGGCACTTACCATTGATGTCCTTGCAGAGGTTGTGGTGGTACTTACCATTAATGTCCTTGCAGAGGTTGTGGTGGTACTTACCATTGATGTCCTTGCAGAGGTTGTGGTGGTACTTACCATTGATGTCCTTGCAGAGGTTGTGGTGGTACTTACCATTGATGTCCTTGCAGAGGTTGTGGTGGTACTTACCAGTGATGTCCTTGCAGAGGTTGTGGTGGTACTTACCATTGATGTCCTTGCAGAGGTTGTGGTGGTACTTACCATTGATGTCCTTGCAGAGGTTGTGGTGGTACTTACCATTGATGTCCTTGCAGAGGTTGTGGTGGTACTTACCATTGATGTCATTGCAGACTTTGTGGTGGTACTTACCATTGATGTCCTTGCAGAAGTTGTGGTGGTACTTACCATTGTTGTCCTTGCAAAGGTTGTGGTGGTACTTACCATTGATGTCCTTGCAGTGGTTGTGGTGGTACTTACCATTGATGTCCTTGCAGAGGTTGTGGTGGTACTTACAATTGATGTCCTTGCAGAGGTTGTGGTGGTACTTACCATTGATGTCCTTGCAGAGGTTGTGGTGGTACCTACCATTGATGTCCTTCCAGAGGTTGTGGTGGTACTAACCATTGGTGTCTTTGCAGAGGTTGTGGTGGTACTTACCATTGATGTCCATGCAGAGGTTGTGGTGGTACTTACCATTGATGTCCATGCAGAGGTTGTGGTGGTACTTACCATTGATGTCCTTGCAGAGGTTGTGGTGGTACTTACCATTGATGTCCTTGCAGAGGTTGTGGTGGTACTTACCATTGGTGTCCTTGCAGAGGTTGTGGTGGTACTTACCATTGATGTCCTTGCAGAGGTTGTGGTGGTACTTACCATTGATGTCCTTGCAGAGGTTGTGGTGGTACTTACCATTGATGTCCTTGCAGAGGTTGTGGTGGTATTTACCATTGATGTCCTTGCAGAGGTTGTGGTGGTACTTACCATTGATGTCCTTGCAGAGGTTGTGGTACTGGTGCAGGGGGCAGTGGATGCAGATCTGCTGGGTCTGCTGGCGACTCTGCTGGTACGCGTTACGGAATGACACCCGCAGGTCAGCCATGATTTCATCGACCTGAAAACATGGAGTACAATCATACAGCTGCTTGGAACAATCCATTAAGGCCAGCCGTGATCTCATCCACTTGAAATAGACAAATTTGAAAAGGGGCTATAAGAAAACTTGTTTTTTTTTACTTTTTGTTAAACCTATTTGTGTTTGATGTTGTATAGATATTGTTACAGTACAATGATTTAAAACAATCATGTGCTGTTTTGTGTTGTTTTTTAATAACATAACTACTAGGTGAGTTATTGCATCAAAAGGCATACAATAAAATCACTGAGACAAAAAATTACACATGTGCACGATCTACACTACAATGTAATTCAGTGTAACAGGACCATAACCAAGTTTACTTGTTATCTTCCTAATTAATAGCTACAAAGTAATTGAGGCTCCCTCTCAGAAAACCAGGCATTATGCATTGGGTAAAGTGTCATCCCAGAATAGCCTGTGCACTCTGCAATCTGGGACGACACTTGACGCACATGATTAGACCTGGTTTTCTTAGAGCAAGGCTCAATTACATAACCAAACAAGAGCTATATTATGGCACAGCTGTCTGTCACGTGTACATATCTCACGCTATAGACCAGAGTGACCTTTGAAAACTCCACAATGTAATTGTACATAAAATCAACAGAAGGAAATGTTTCTCAAACACTGGATGACATGTTTTGCAATAAATGTCTGATTAAGTTACAGAAAATCATATACCAATCGTCTATTTCTGTGGATGGAACAACTAACTGCATATTGGCATTTCTTACACATGTATTGAAAATCCTACTTTTAGCTTGTATTTTCAGATATTGTTCATAAAATTGTAGGTGTAGAAATTATATGAGCCTGAATGACAATCATAATGATTATGAGCAGTTTGATTTACTGTCTGAAAAGAACATTTGCAAGTTAAGTTGACCATGGACAAGTAGGATTTCATGAAGTAATTTATTGTCATACGAATTTCTTCTTATTTTTCTGATTAACAATTAAAACAAATAGAACATACACGAAGGGTCTAAAGTATACTTTATTATTATTCTGACAAGCTTGGTTGTAGACAAAAAAAAGTTGCAATCAAACTTGGTCTTGGATTCCTGAACAATTCTAATATTGTCCCTTAATCTACAAAAACAAAGGGCCATGGCACAGGTTCAGGGCAGCTAAGCTGAAACTCAACACATACTAAGCCCTTTCCCACTCAGAGCAACAGTGACAATAGCAACCAGCATACAACTACAACTGTGTGCAAGTAACTCGCAGTCTGTCCTGGTTTTAAGCTGTTTGCTACAAGGTTAAAAAAATGAATCCTGTAAAACTTGATTCAATTAAAAAAGGGGTTATTAGTTTAACTGAATTTTCTAGGGAACTATAAAGGGTCAAAATAAATTTCTGAGCTGTAAAGGTTAAAGAGATGGAAACTAGCAGCATCCTACTTGCCCATAGCCCCTGATCTTTGTGGTGAGCCCCTAGATTTGATAAGGAAACTCATTATTTGCCCTCTGTACAAGTAGAAATGAAACAATGGGTGCTCAACTTTGTTCAAGGTATCAGATTGCAAAGGAGACTTTTTTATTAAAGAAAGTCAATATAATTATACATTTATAACTTTTCTCAGCAAGAAAGGTGAAGGTCATACTAGTTTATAGCAAAAAGGCAAAGGAATATCGCAAACATTACATACCAAAACATTGGAGCAGCAGCGAAGGAGATGGCATACCAGCACACTTCCGGGTTCCCGCGATATGAAACCAAACACATCTGGCTTTGCGTTGCCCTAGAAACACATGCACAGAATTAGTTTGCATGAGATCCTTGCATGATGGTCACATTGTGTAAGGCTTCCAACATAGATTTTATCACCCTGTAATAGTGCACTTGACATATTGAGGAGGAATTCTCCCATGTTATATGCTAGTAATGTCGTTTTTTGATACAGATTGTTATCTGTTGCAGTAATGAGAAACGCATCTTCAAAATGAAAATGTCAGACTGTATTTCATATTGGCTAAGATAAGAATATTTATTTTTGATTCATAAAATTAAGATGAAAATAATCATATGTCCATCAATGCACTATTCGAAATAAACTGTACATGAATAAACATGGTTCATATATCACGATCTTCAAAAAACCAATTAAATAATAACTTACTGGATACTAGCTTATCATTTTATTGGCAAAAATATTCACTTATAGTTAAACAGTCCAATAAACAACATAGAAAGAGTTCCTAAGTTATACTGACAACAGAGCAGTGCAATTTCTCATTTTAATTGAAAAGAACATCAGATCCAACAAGACTATTGCCCAGCAATATATGTCCCCTACTGGCTCCACCATTGTCAGAAATTCCACCATTGTCAGATTATTATTATTTTTTTTTATTTGTTGCCATAGCAACAAGAATTTTTGACGTAGGAACAAAATGAAATTACGTGCAGAATGTCCATATTGCAATCTATCCATGTTTCAAGTTTCATGATAAAATATGAAGAACTTTAAAAGTTATCACAGGATCCAGAAAACCACCATTTTCAGCAGTATTTCTAGTCTATTTGTTGCCATAGCAACCATAATTCTTGACGTAGGAACAAAATGAAATGACGTGCATAATGTCCATTTTGCCATCTATCCATGTTTAAAGTTTCATGAAAAAATATGAAGAACTTTTAAAGTCATCGCAGCTTCCAGAAAAGTTGGACAGACATACATACAGACAGACTGACAGACAGAGCGCAAACCGGTGAAACCGGTAGGGGACAAAAAGTATCACAAGGCATTTTATTTTTCATTCTTTTTTTAATAACCACATAGACACCACAAGGTCACAGAAGGGAACATTTATATACATATATTTACTTTAAAAAAAATCAGAAAAAAAATCTGCATTTATAAGGAAAAATGTAATAAGTGTTTTTTCACCATTTTGGGAATGGGGCCAGGACCTTTTGGATTGTGAAAATTGGCTGTGGTTTGACTAAAATTGGGAATTTGTGTTGATGTTTTTTCCTCAAAAATGCTTCAAAATTAAAATTAAAATTGTGTTTTCAGTATTATATTTACTAAGGTTAAACTTATATAGCTGGATGGGATATGAACAAAATGTTGAGATCTATAAAAACATAAAATTATAATAATAATATTTTTGGAAACCTTAAATTAGGAATTTTTAGGTGGCATTTGGCCTACTTTTTTCCATTTTGAATGAGGCCAAATACACGATATTGAACGAAAAAAAAACACACTGGAAACCATGAGTTTATATTACAAACTTAGATTAAGAGTGTACTAAGCTAGTATTGGAAAGCAAATCGAATACTCTTCAGTACAGAGTAATGTCTAGAATGCATTATTTTATTGATTTGTTAAGATTGCTAGCTCCATGTTTATAATGAAACCTGCAGAAGCAGATATATAATTTTAGTTTGATTCTCACTGTAAACTTAAAGAAATTTGATATTTTTCCTCGATTTCATTCACATTTTTGAAAATTCATGTCACAAACTTTGTGTGAAATAAAAGCAACTTAACTACTTGTTTACAAGATTTGTGAAAAGTATGAGATAAAATACCAATTTCGCGGCCTCACAAGCACAGTGTACTTGTAAGGAATATTTGTCTGAAACTAATTTTTTTTATGAAAACTAATTTCAATGTGTTGAGCTTCTCTGAGACAGCACTTTCCACCTAGACTGGATTTTTGTTTAGAAAAGACTAACTTGAAGGAAAAAGTCCATAAAACCGGAAATTGTTTTCCCTGCTTAGCCTGTGCAGACTGAGACAACATTTTATGCACAGACATTAAGCATGGTTTCCTATAATGTTACTCATATATATTCATATGCTGAATGAGGGTAGGAGCAATCACCCAGTTGCCCAAAAATGCTCTAACCCTTTATCACTTAGGTACGTATTTTCACACATTTGTAGTCCATCAGAAAGTTATATTTAATTTTAAGACCTTTCTTACTAGATTCAAGTTATTAAGGCTTCATCTCCAAACCTTTGATACTGATGAGCAGCAAACAGCATAAAACCTGAACAGACTGCGAGTTACTCGCAGGCTGTTCTGGTTGTATGCTGTTTGCACATAGCCATTTTCACTTTGCTTTTAAGTGAGAAAGGGTTAACTGTGCTGGTCATTTTCTTGTGAATTTAAGAAATTCAATCCACAAGATTTCTTCAGAAAAGGTTTTATTACCTATATTGTAAGTATTACTAATAATTTAGCAATGAAATTTGCTAAACTTATATGCATTACCTCTGCATAATTAAGAAACTATGACTACAGATTTTGACTGCTGATGTTGATTTATTTGGATAGCGACTTAGTAATCAGATATCAATTAAGAATATTCAGATACACATTTTGCCATCAGTTGACTTGCCTAGTAATTGGTAAAGACTTCTTTACTGACTGAAGAACAACAAAGGAAACATTATTTTTATTGTAATATTGTCCGGCAAATTGTTATTTGTGAGCATTAGCTCACAAATAATGCAGATGCAATTTTGCAAATCAGTATGGGCTTAGCTACGCTAGGAACCGTAACCCCTGACCGCCTGTGTGGATAACTGCAGTAAAATTAAGCAGATGAATGCTAAAAGCGTCTGCTCTAACCACCGCATCTGCCTGTTCTCACTGGTACAGTACATAGTGTGTATAAAACAGCTTGTAAGACAACGTTGGCCATTCTAGTGTTTATCATTAAAATCTGTACATATTGGCTGCTTTCAGGGAAAACGGGGCTTAATGCATGTCAAATAAGATTAGCCTGTGCACACTGATTAGCTGTATCAATGATTTGAAAAAAAATTAACACATCTCACCCTGTGTTTTAAGACACACTCTTTATAAATTTGAATGGGTTGTGGTCATTTCAAACTTGCGATATAATAAACTATAACATAATTTTGAAAACTGAGTTGCGTCTAAGATAATACAACAGCGAACAAATTCAGTGCTTTCAGCGCTTTGGTTAAATGTTGGGACTTGTTTTTGCAGTCATAACTGGTCAGTTTAAGAATCATATCATTGAGTACTGCGTCCCCAACAAAAATTAGCAAACATCAAAATAGAATAAGCAATATACGAAGTGAATTCAAGGCTTGGTTTTTCTGTCAAATTTGGGGTAAATCTTTTGTCCAATTCCCAGTGTCAACAGTTTTACCCCAAATGTTTGCCTAAATTCCCTAAAATTGAAGGTTTAAAACAACAATGGGGCCAAGATGGCCCTAGTTCCCTCACCTGAGAGGAGTCGGTTCATTCAATCTTTACCAAATGTCAAACTTGACCTAGATATTGTCCAGACAAACATCCTGGTCAAGTTTCATCATTATTTCATCTGCGAGTCATGATCAATGTACCAATGAAGTTTCATGATCCTAGGCGTAAGCATTCTTAAGTTATCATCCCGAAACCATTCTTCTAAGTTGAGTCACCGTGATCTTGACCGCCATTGTGTGAATACGTTTTTTGGCACTGTGACCTTGACCTTTGACCTAGTGACCTGATAATCAATAGGGGTCATCTGCGAGTCATGATCGATATACCTATGAAGTTTAATGAGCCTAGGCATAAGCGTTCTTGAGTTATCATCCAGAAACCATTTTACTATTTCAGGTCACTGTGACCTTGACCTTTGACCTAGTGACCTGAAAATCAATAGGGGTCATCTGCGAGTCATTATCATTGTACCTATGAAGTTTCGTGATCCTAGGCATAAGCGTTCTTGAGTTATCATCCAGGACCATTTTACTATTTCAGGTCACCATGACCTTGACCTTTGACCTAGTAACTGAAAATCAATAGGGATCATCTTCGAGTCATGATCAATGTACCTATGAAGTTTAATGATCCTAGGCATAAGCGTTCTTGAGTTATCATCTGGAAACCATTTTACTATTTTGGGTCATCGTGACCTTGACCTTTGACCTAGTGACCTGAAAATCAATAGAGGTCATCTGCGAGTCATGATCAATGTACCTGTGAAGTTTCATGATCCTAGGCATAAACGTTCTTGAGTTATCATCCGGAAACCATTTTACTATTTCGGGTCGTGGTGACCTTGACCTTTGACCTAGTGACCTGAAAATCAATAAGCCTTATCTGGGAGTCATGATCAATGTATCTATGAAGTTTCATGATCCTAGGCATAAGCGTTCTTGAGTTATCATCTGGAAACCATTTTACTGCTTTGGGTCACCGTGACCTTGAACTTTGACCTAGTGACCTGAAAATCAATAGGGGTCATCTGCGAGTCATGATCAATGTATCTTTGAAGTTTCATGATCCTAGGCATAAGCGTTCTTGAGTTATCATCCGGAAACCATTTTTACTATTTCGGGTCAACGTGACCTTGACCTTTGACCTAGTGACCTGAAAATCAATAGTGGTCATCTTCGAGACATGATCAATGTACCTATGAAGTTTCATGATCCTTGGCATAAGTGCTCTTGAGTTATCATCCGCAAACCATCTGGTGGACGGACGGACCGACATCCTGAGCAAAACAATATACCCTCTCTTCTTCGAAAGGGGGGGGGGGGGGGGGGGGGGGCATAATGAGAAAACTGCCCCCCTCCCAGCAGCCATTTTATTCACCTGACCAGAACCATTTTTAAACTCAACTCTCGTATCAAGGAAACAAATATTCTGAGCAAATTTCATGAAAATTGGGCCAAAAATGTGACTTCTACTGTGTTCACATGTTTTCACTATACACCATTTTCAAACTCATCCGAGATATCAATAAAAACAATGTTTTGACCAACTTTCATGATGATTGGGCAAAAATTGTGACTTCTAGAGTGTTTACAAGGTTTCTCTTTAGCCAAATAGGGAAAACTGCCGCTATATACATATAGAGAAAAATGCCCAGCCCACTGGCGGCCATGTTTTTTCACCGATCTCAACCATTTTTGAACTCGTCCGAAACATCAATTGAACCAATGTTTTGACCAATTTTCATGATGATTGGGCAAACTTTGTGACTTCTAGAGTGTTTACAAGGTTTCTCTATAGCCAAATAAGGAAAACTGCCCCGCCCACTGGTGGCCATGTTTTTCAATGGATCGGAACCACTTTTGAACTCAACCAAGATATCATTAAGACAAACATTTTGACAAAATAACATGAAGATTGGGCATGAAATATTACTTCTACAGTGTTTACAAGGTTTTCCTTTTTTTTGACCTAGTGACCTAGTTTTTGACCCGGCACAACCCAGTTTCGAACTCGGCCGAGGTATCATTGGGACAAATGTTCTGACCAAATTTCATGAAGATTAGACAATAAATGTGGCCTCTAGAGTGTTCACAAGGCAAAATGTTGACGATGGACGACAGACAAAAGGCGATCACAAAAGCTCACCATGAGCACGTTGTGCTCAGGTGAGCTAAAAATCTATCCAGCTGTATTAATTGAACTTTTGTAAATATAATATAAAAAACACCTTTATTTCAATGTTTAAGTTTTTCTTCAAAATCAAACAATACCAATATCCTAATTTGCGATAAAACAACATCATTTTGTCAAATAAAAAGGGCTCTGGCCACATTCCAACAAGAGCACCGCATAATGCCACTCTCGGCTACGGGTGCAGTTTTGAATAAATGAAAGCTCGTCAGAATTTATTTTTAATTTTTTTAAGAGGTCACAGTGACCTTGACCTTTGACCTAGTGACCCCAACATGGGTGTGGCGTGTAGAACTCATTATGGTGCATCTAAATATGAAGTTTCAAAGTTGTAGGTGGAAGCACTTTGATTTTAGAGCCAATGTTAAGGTTTTAGCACGACGCGGACGGCGGAGGTCAGGCGGCGAACGACACAACGAGCTGGCTATGACAATACCTTGGGTTTTCTCCGAAAATGCCAAGCTAGCAAAAAATGGTGAAAATCAATAACTTTGATTCAAACCTGTGACACAGAAGATATATTCTTGAAATTCCGCTCTATGATCGTCTGCTTCTTGTCAAGGCTGATCAGTGAGATCTCGCTCTGTCCGATACGAAACAGCATGGTGCGGTTCAATGACTGACCTTCGTTGTCATGGAGATCATTACCCTGACCTTGACCTAGATTATCAGAGGAATCTGGATTGAGGCGTAAACTGTGAAACATGTCCCTAAGCTGGTCACTAGAGTTAGACAGGCTGAGCCCGTCGTTGACATTTTCTGTTGAGCTAAGTGCCCCATCGCTGAGGTGGTGCTCTGAGCCTACACCTACGCCACCAGACGTTACTGTTCGATTAATTTCTTCGTTGCTCCCTAAATGCAATTCCACTCCCTGTATTATTTTCATTTTCTGCATATCACCACTCTCCGATGTCAGACATTCATCAAAGACGGTTGGCAGACTCTTGATACTTGAGTCGCTCTTGTGTCTGCGTCTTGAGTCCGAAGTCTCGATGGTTTTCAGACCAGGTACCGAGTCTTTGGCCTCCAACCGGGCAACGAGATCGTCGATATGACTAGACAGCACTTTCTTGCCCTTGACCTTGGCGCGACCTACATACATGACCTCATAGCAGGCCTTTGCGGGCTCCGGGTCTTTGGGCTCCATCTCCCTCTGCGTTGCCTTGCGGATACCTTGGAACAGCTCCGGCACCTGAAATATACATGATATGAGCCTTGCTCTGGAAAACTGGGCTTAATGTATGTCCAAAAAGTGTTGTCCCAAATTAGCCTGTGCAGTTTACACAGGCTTATAAGGGACGACACCTTCCAATTTTATCGTACTTTCCGTTTAAAAAAGTCTCTTCTTAGCTAAAATCCAGTTAAGGCAAAAAGTGTCATCCCTCATTAGCTTATGCAGACTGCACAGGATTATCTGGGATATCACTTAATGCAGATGCATTAATCCCAGAGGCTCATATGTGGGTTGTTTTTACTAGTAGCCAAAAAACCAATAGGCTTGCAATATTTCTGATTGCCTCCTAAAATGTCGTCATGACTACTACAATTTGTGAAAATATTTGAAAGTGAAACAATTTTTTTGTAGTTTTTTTTTAGATGGACATCTTAGTTACAGGAAAATGGCTGCTTTCCCAACACCAACTTTGAATTAAAAAAAAAAATCCTTTTATATGCAGTTTTCTGGTACTTGACAGAAATTATTATTTTAGTATTATGTTCACTTTTTATGTCTACAATGAATGTTCAATACAATATTTACATCACAAGTATAACCGGTATTACATATCTTATAATATACTTGTAGCAGTTGTCTGCAGTAGCAAATAACATTATCTATTATCATTGATCTAGGATTTTGGCATGTTTTGACATGTTTTGAAGTTTGTCATTTAATGTTTTAAATTGATAAATGTAAACATCATAAATAAAAAGTTCCAGTTTAAAACAAAACAAAGTTAAAGAAAGAAATTGTTTTAATCCACACCCAGGCTCAAATCACTGACCCTTGGAGTTAAAGTCTACTGCATAAACCATTCGGCCATCTGTGCTGTCATGCAGTGCATGTATTTTGTTACTTTATATAAGCGATCTTCGTAATGTCACCAAATATAACGATAACAAAGAACTTTCCAAATTATAAAATCGTTTCACATTTGTAACCCTTTATAATTTTCAGGTTTTTAAATCGTCAAAAGATGAATAAAATAGCTATTTTAGAGCATGGTAAATGTTCAGTATTACTGTTTCTTTGCAAAAAACATAACACGAATGAAAATTGGCAAACCTGAAAAAACAGCAATTTTGTAAATTCATCAAGGTCTGTTAAAATCTATTAAATGTAATTTTCATCTATTTAATTTATCAAAGTTAGTTTTGAGCCACTGAATCTATTCTATAATAATTAACTAATGAAAATGACGGACAAACAAAAATAATTCCATTTGCACATTTGTGCAGTTTCAATTTTAAGGTCACCAGTAGAAGTGTACAGATTACAACAAAACTTGTGCACATTGAAAAACACATCTAGTTATCCTACGAACAAACTGATGTATCCAAGTGCTGATCAAGTAACAAATTGAGCTTTTTACACAATAAACTATTCAATTACTCATCCATATCCAATTTTTTTTACATTATCACTGTATCCGCCAATAAAACATGAACATCACTCCCTTCACTTCAAGCTAATATCTCCATTTATATGACACCACAAGATACATAAGTCTAATCATGAATCCACATCAGAAAACATTAACAAATGTAGCATACAGACTTTCCAGACAATCTACTTTCTTTGAGGTAAAATCAAATATGACAGTAGTCTTTCACTGGATATATGCTACAGCCCCTTTGAATGTATGATATGTATTAGCTTTGCTCTGGGAAAAATGGGCTTTAATGCATGTGCATAAAGTGTTGAACCATATTAGCCTGTGCAGTCTGCACAGGCCTATCCGGGACAACAATTTCAGCCTGAACTGTATTTTGGCTAAGAAGAGATTTCCTTTAAACAAAAATACAATAAAAGTGAAAGAGTTGTCCCTGATTAGCGTTTGCACTCTGTACAGGCTTATCTGGGACAACACTTTAAGCATAATGCATTAAACAATGTTTGCCCAGAGCAAGGCTCATAAGCAAAAATATTTGTAACAAGCGATGTGTTTGTAAAACACTATGTCCCCATATATATGACCATTGACCTTGAAGGATGACCTTGACCTTTCACCACTCAAAATGTGCAGCTCCATGAGATGGACATGCATGCCAAATATCAAGTTGCTAGCTTCAATATTGCAAAAGTGTACATTTAATGAGCGATTTTGACCCATATATTTGACCTTTGACCTTGAAGGATGACCTTGACCTTTTGCCACTCAAAATGTGCAGCTCCATGAGATACACATGTATGCCAAATATAAAGTTTCTATCTTCAATATTGCAAAAGTTATGGCAAATGTTAAAGTTGGGGCAAACAAACAAACCAACAAACAAACCAACAGACAGGGCAAAAACAATATGTCCCCCACTATAGTGGTGGGGGATATAAAAAGGCCCTGGATTTAAGTTTTTGGATAAAATTTAACAACAACATTGAAAGATAAACCTGAAATAAAGGAACATTGTCTCACCTTAAAGAAATTCTCTTTGGGAGGGGGGGGGGAGGGCCTTAAAAGACCCTTTCTAAAAGGAAAACAAGCCCTGAGTGTCCGAAAACTTTGAGTCCAAAATTGAAGTGTCCAAAAATAGCGTCAATTGTATCAACGACTACCGGTAATAGCACGCGCTTGTTAAATACCATGCTGTATCATAAGTATAAATTACAGTTATATATGTTTGCACTGCATTTTAAATAATTTTAAATGCCTAATTTATTTGACAGAAAGTTACTACAAGGTTGTACTTTGACCAACAAGTTCAAAGATGAGCATGTGATATAAAGATAGTATGAACCTGTAATTAACACAATAAAAAAAGCAAACTGACTTCTTCGTTTGTTCATTTCTGATAGTTGGTGTCTAACACCTTCCATTGTTCATAAAACTTGCAATAGGGTGCATCACACTTTGAAGCGTTTAGTATTGTATTTGTCACAGTTATTTTACTGAGAAGGGGTAGTACCATTGCGGTAGATAATTGAACTGTTAATTGTCACTACCCATGGTAATTGTCATAACACTTATGCTATCGGGCGAAACCATTGTTTAATACCGGTTTACAAGGTTATTTACCCAATAACGCAAATGTAATGGTCCGTTGCCCTCTGGCATGCACCTGCCATGTTTTATGTTAATCTGGTTGTAAAACCCCATGATCAAAGTGTCATTAGACAGGGAATAATCTACATGCGCGTCCCGCATCTATGACGCACAAATATCGAAATGGACGCATAGTTTTGAAATATGTGCGTCCACTCGGATGCATTGCTCAAACGAATCTGTTAACGCATACCCGAATCACAATAAGTACGAACCATCTTGGGTATGAGTCAAAAGTGTAGTGATGAACGCTGAGATTTACCGAATGAGGCTTAAAGACGGCAACAAGTCTTTTGATTGGCTCTAGTCGAGCCGCTGCTGTATAATACAAACCAATTAGAATCGATCTTTTAAATAGAGTGTGTTATGATATTTTCTAGAGTCCCCGGATGAAAACCTGCTTTAACTTTTTGAAACTAAGTCATAAATAATATAGAAAAAATGCCTCCGAAATAAGGTGTTGAAGCTAAATCCAAAACAAACAACTCTAAACTTTAATAACAGTAGGTCAACAGCTCGCAATTCAGACATTAACAATAATATTATCAGGTTCGCAATTCGGATGTTAACAATAATATTATCATCGATTTGAATCAAGTTGAAATGTTGTAACAGGTTACATTCATGTAACAGATAATGTTAAAGCCTATGTGAAGGCAAACAAGATAGTGATAACCCTGAATTTGTTGTTTTGGTTTGAACATGTTTTTGAGATTATTAAAAGTTTAATACAAAATATAGTTATTGAGCTAGTGTGATTAAGACTAGTTTTCTTCATTACTTGGTATCTTTCAAAATATGGGACCCATTCTTTTTCAAGGTGGACTCATTAATTTTGGCCTGGGACTCATTTGTCTAAAATCTGCGAGGTCAAGGGACTCATAGATAGTAAATTCTAGATTATTCCCTGATTAGATATCGAAAACAGGACCGAAATTTGTTAAAAAAGCGCTGTAAAATATACTGTCCGAAAACTTAGAGACATTAATTATGGATGAAAACTCGTATGTCAGAAAATTAAGAGTCACGAAAAATAATTATATTTGCTAAAAGAAGGGGTGTCCGAAAACTTAAAAGTGTCCGAAAACATAGAGAATTACGGTAGTGTAAAAGCGGAAGAAAAGAATTGCATGTCAAAAATGGTGCGGGTTAATCACGGCCGTTAATCACGCGCGCCACCTCTTTTTTTAGATGCATTAATAAATGAGCCAATGCAACTTCCATGGTGGCGCTAAGGCCCGGATGTTTTGAAATTTAACGGATAATTTAACAGGGTGATTTGGTTTACTATGTTTTTCAACACATTTCGCAATATTTCTTAAAATCGGCCAATATAGTGCAATTCAGCGATTAAAAATTCGCCTAAAACTGTACAGAAACATACAATCACAACCTATTTGGAAACGTGAGGACCTTTATAAGTTGTGGCATGGTAGACTTCATAAAGCAAATCGATGTCTTTTGCCTGTGTGACAAGCATATTTCCTGCCAATTAAATCGCTCATGACATAAAACGATTGCTTTCACCCTGTACAAGTTAATGCGTGCACAAAAACATCGGCTTCTAGCCGATCTTCTAAATAAATTTGCATCTTTCAAAAAGAGATGGAGCCAATGCCAATGAGGTGGCGCTCAGACTAGGAGGTGGCGCCAATGCACATGTATAGCTATTTTAAAGTGAAATATTTTACGTTATGGTAAATATTATGTTTACAGGACTCACATTAATTTTTTGTCAGTTGACTTCTTCAGTACATTTGAGTCGCATGCTTTTTTAATTAGAAAACAAGTAGTTTTCTAATACCATATTGATGGATTTAAACGTTCGTCTTTGTAAGATAACAACATTAAACATGTATTATACAAAATGGTAACGGAAAAAGACCAAGCTATCTTCATTTTGTGGAGTTTATAGTGGGAAAAACAACATAAATGAGCCTAACTAAGATTCGTTGACCTTGGCCATTTAGTAAATTAAGCCTTTGGATTAACGGCCACAAATCATAGTTTCAAGAAGAATCTTTTACTTAATTCGTGAATTATCATACAGTATACACATATTAATGTCGATGAATTATTATGATAATTTTTAACATTAAATTATTGGTTTGATTTAGTATAACAAAGTTTTGGTATATATCGTACACTATGTTTTATTCATGTTGGTGACTTCTTAATTGAGTTGATCACTTATATTTTGAAAAACTACATCTTATTTGTTTTAGAATATTAAATATAATGTAACAAATAACATTATCTGTCAAATCTACGTAATGTGATAATGTCATTGCGATACGACTGTTAATTGATACATCTTGCATTGGCGCCACCTCCTATCATTAGCGCCACCTCCTAAGCATTGGCTCAATCTCTTTTGGAAAAATGCAAAATTATCTTCCACGTCAGCAAGAAGCAAATATTTTGTGCATGCAGCATTTAATGTGTGTTGTACGCAACCGTTTGATGCCATTAGCGATTTAATTGGGTGGACATTTTCTTGTCACACAGGAAAAACTCATCGAAATGCTTTTTAAAACTCCACCATGCCACAACTTATAAGGTTTTCACGTTTTTAAAAAGGTTGAGAATGTACGTGTCTGGACATTTTTGGACGAATCAATCTTTGCTGAATCGCACTACATGACCCGATTTTAAAAATAATGCGAATTGTGTTGAAACAAACATACATAACCTAATCCCCCTGTACAATTGTCCATGAAATTTCAAAACATTCGGGCCTGAGCGCCACCTCGGAAGTTGCATTGGCTCATTTATTAATGCATCGCAAAAAAGGTGGCGCGCATGATTAACGGCCGTGTAAATGCATTTTCTAAGGTAAAAGAGCATGGATTTAACTATATTAAGAATATCTAAACAAAATAAAGCTAATTAAAGGGGCAGGTTGGAGTTTTAGGTACAGTGCAATGCATGTCATGTGTGGTAGGTAAAAGAGACAATGAATGTAATGTATTTTACTGATAAAGGACACGTTATGAATTGAATTCGAGTAAAAAGATCATTGTATGTACACTGACTGCAATTAATATACATGGAATCTAAATAATGTGGGGCTTTAGTTAGCCAGCCATTTAAATAGTGTAATACCCAGAGTTTTTAAATTTGTTTCGTTACCAATATTAATGTTCACAGTGTTGTTGTTTTTACCATTCAGGAAGAGGCTGGGGCCTTTGGATTGAGAAAAAAATATTTTTTTTTTATAGTAAAATTAAGAAATCGGTGGTAGCGTTCTTTTTGCTAAAAAAATACATGAAAATTGAGAATAACTGTTTTCAATATCATAATTGCCACAGTTTCAACTATTGAAGCTTGATATTGATTGATTTTTTAAACCTTAATTGACAGTGCTCCAGCTAGGATTTGAAAAGGGCAGGGGGGCTTTTTTGTCAAAAGGGCACTTTGGACACGCAGTATTTGTCAAAAGGGCACTTTGAGTGCGCGGGCATTTCTGGGATGCTTACTCTTGCATGTTAATTTATATGTTATTCATAATTGTTATAATATATTACTCCTATTATTAAACAATTCAAATATAATGTCTATAGTGAGGAAAAAATTAATAACAATTCATTGTAAAAAGATATTTATAAATCATCATATTTATAAAAAAAAAAAAAAAAAAAAATTTTTTTTTTAAGGGCAGGGTTGACCCTTGGAAGGGCAGGGGCGGAAGTTCGGGAGGGCAGGGGGGAAGTTCGGAGGGCAGGTGCGGGGCGCCCTTTGATTAAGGCCTAGCTGGAGCAACTGATTGAGAATCTAAGGCAGTAATTTTGAAGAAAAAAAAATATTTTGACAAAGAAATACACCGGTTCACTTAAGATTCAGGATGTGGTCAGGAAATGGGCCACGGCATACGTGTCCTTAAAACAGAGACAATGGCCCAATGATAAAAAAAAAGCATAGGCACATTCTTATCCACTTGTATTGAAGTGTTGAAGTGCTAGAACACTTGATGTGCTTGTTGCTCAAAGTAATGCCAGATGTAATGATATTAGAGGGACTTGTTCACCTTGATATCATAGGCTTGATGTGACCCTCTTTCATATCATGTGCCTTGCTTTGATATGTTGTGCCAAGCCTGATATCATGTGTCCAGCCTTGAAAGCATTGTCACGTAATTGTGTATCGTTCGTGGAAAAGACACAGTAACCAACAAAGTTCATTTCTGATTTCTTTGCGTTTTATTTTCTGCTTATTAACACAACACAACGTTTCCAAAATGTTTGTCAAATACAAGATACATGCGAAGCCCGCAATGGGCCTATCCCGCGAAAGCCAGCAATAATGCGACTTGTATGTTCGGCCGTTTTAAGTAAGACTGTCCATAAATATAGATATAAACAACGAAAGCTTTGATAATTGTTATGTGTACAATTCTTATTGGCTGTGTAACGTCACGTGTCTACATGTACAATTCTGATTGGCCGTTTGTTAAGTCACGTGTCTGCAACCTAAATATACGTATGCAACGGACACCTAACGAATACATACGGAAATGACCGAAGATTGACACATACGGTAAGCAAATATTCGTGTCCGGTAATTATAACCCGAGGCTAATGATTTGTTGATCCAGATGGCTGCCTATTTAAGATTGTATGAAATGTGGTACAAATTTCGATCATTATATAAATCCAAAAATGCCCCAAACGTGCGTTTTGTGTGCGTTATGTTACACAACTTTCCCCCTTAATTTGATTTTTTTTATTTTATGATTTAAAAAATCTTTTACAATTTTACTATTGAATTACTAATTAAATAAAAAAACTACATTCATATAAACACACTCAAATGATGGAAAATATGCGGATAACAATATGATTTCCTTGACAAGCATCTCTGCTGAAATAAATAACATTAGTAATTGTTATACAATTAAATGTCAATCAAAATGTTGTGTAGAACATCATCTGTTGATCGTTGGCCATCTGTACATCTGTGTCGTCCATGTTGTCTTGAAGTTGTAGCTCGCGGCGAATACGATGTTTCATTGAAGTCATTGCCGCCGTCATGAAGATAAGTAGATTGTAGGTTCGTCCGTGGCGATTGGAATGCGTTTGTTGATTCAGCTCTGCTTTCCGATGTTTAACTTGCGTCGTCGATTGTCGTTTCCGTTGTATTCATCGTTGTTGATGTTTTCGTTGTCGTTTGTACTTTTGTTGATGGCCCCAGCGTCTTCATTTCTCTCGGACATTAGATCTTCTATGGCCATAATGCTCACGAGGTATTAACTATAGCAGTGTTCTCCTTGATGTCTTAGGCCTCGGAAGTATCATTCCAAATGCGTTATCTACGCACGTCAAACAGTTGAACGGCTGCATCTACTCTATAGTGTTTAACGTCACAAGTATTGTGTCCAGTGTTGCGTCACTTGTTTGTCCTTCGAATCTTCTGCGGCGTTGGTCTTCTTTTAGTGATAGAACAGGTATTCACTTGGAGTAACCCGTGAGTTCCATTCTAATTATGTTGTTTGTTTCTTCTATTCGTTGTGGAAGGCGTTGTCTCGCGAAGTCGCTCTTCTTCGGCGTTGTCTTCAAATCTCGATATTTTTATCTGCGTCGTGGTGATACAAGTATCAGTTGTTCAAAATCATGGCAAACATTTATAAATATCCCTTAGTTATTGTTAAATATCGTCATGACAACTTACTGTGATATCTTATTCAAAAAAAATAAATTCTTTACAACGAAAAATATTAGTCAATTCCTCAAAAA